>NC_138888.1:91441636-91508893 GCF_965194825.1 Balaenoptera physalus | reverse complement strand
TAACTGTTAACTCATTGTATGCTAAGGTGTCTTCTGCCTCATCTCCATCCTTCTCAGAGGATGCCCCTCTTCCAAGTGCCACTCATACATGAAGGCTCTCTGATATACCTCCTCATAAAACCTTCTGTAAGAATTTTCTCACTCTTTTCTCATCACATAATTATTGACTACATATATCATTTGATAGTTAATTCTTTATTGACTATCTGCTATCTATCTGTATTTTCGTAAACTATTAGTTACACTATTATTTCAATTTTTGTGGTTTATGATGTCAAAGATTTATGTTCAGTATCACAAACCAGTCTGTAAGTTCTTTAATGGCAAGCATAATCTTTAGCTTTTTTTATTTTCCATAATACCTAATAGAATGTCCTGTCCTTGAATGCACTATATAGTGTTAATTTAACTTGAAGTCTGGGAGATTGGTTCAAGATGGTGGAGTAGAAGGATGTGCTCTCACTCCCTCTTGCGAGAGCATGGGAATCAAAACTAACTGCTGAACAATCATCGACAGTAAGACACTGGAACTCACCAAAAAAGATACCTCACATCCAAAGACAAAGGAGAAGCCACAATGAGATGGTAGAAGGGGTGCAATCACAATAAAATCAAATCCCATAACTACTGGGTGGGTGACTCACAAACTGGAGAACACTTATACCACAGAAGTCCAACCACTGGAGTGAAGATTCTGAGCCCCATGACAGGCTTCCCAACCTGGGGGCCCAGCAACAGGAGGAGGAATTCCTAGAGAATCAGACTTTGAAGGCTAGCGGAATTTGATTCCAGGACTTCGACAGGACTGGGGGAAACAGAGACTCCACTCTTGGAGGGCACACACAAAGTAGTGTGTGCAACGGGACCCAGGGGAAGGAGCAGTGACCCCAGGGGAGACTGAACCAGACCTATCTGCTAGTGTTGGAGGGTCTCCTGCAGAGGCAGGGGGAAGCTGTGGCTCACCAAGGGACAAGGACACTGGAAGCAGACGTTCTGGGAAGTACTCCTTGGCATGAGCCCTCCCAGAGTCAGCCATTAGCCCCACCAAAGAGCCCAGGTGGGCTCCAGTGTTGGGTCGCCTCAGGCCAAACAACCAACAGAGGGGGAACCCAGCCACACCCATCAGCAGACAAGTGGATTAAAGTTTTACTGAGCTCTGCCCACCAGAGCAACAGCCAGCTCTACCAACCACCAGTCCCTCTCATCAGGAAACTTGCTCAAGCCTCTTAGATAGCCTCATCCACCAGAGGGCAGACAGCAGAAGCAAGAACTACAATCCTGCAGCCTGTGGAACAGAAACCACATTCACAGAAAGATAGACAAGATGAAAAGGCAGAGGGCTATGTACCAGATGAAGGAACAAGATAAAACCCCAGAAAAACAACTAAATGATGTGGAGGTAGGCAACCTTCCAGAAAAAGAATTCAGAATAATGATAGTGAAGATGATCCAGGACCTTGGAAAAAGAATGGAGGCAAAGATCAAGAAGATTTAAGAAATGTGTAACAAAGACCTAGAGGAATTAAAGAACAAACAAACAGAGATAAACAATACAATAACTGAAATGAAAAATACACTAGAAGGAATCAGTAGAATAACTGAGGCAGAAGAAAGGATAAGTGACCTGGAAGGCAGAATGGTGGAATCCACTGCTGCGGAACAGAATAAAGAAAAAAGAAGGAAAGAAATGAAGACAGCCTAAGAGACCTCTGGGACAACATTAAATGCAACAACATTCACATTATAGGGGTCCCAGAAGGAGAAGAGAGAGAGAAAGGGACCGAGAAAATATTTGAAGAGGTTATAGTAAAAAACTTCCCTAACATGAGTAAGGAAATAGCCACTCAAGTCCAGGAAGTGCAGAGAGTCCCATACAGGATAAATCCAAGGAGAAACACACCAAGACACACAGTAATCAAAGTGGCAAAATTTAAAGACAAAGAAAAATTATTGAAAGCAGCAAGGGAAAAATGACAAATAATATACAAGGGAACTCCCATAAGGTTCAGCTGATTTCTCAGCAGAAACTACAAGGCAGAAGGGAGTGGCATGACATATTTAAAATGATGAAAGGGAAGAACCTGCAACCAAGATTACTCTACCAGCAAGGATCGCATTCAGATTCAATGGAGAAATCAAAGGCTTTACAGACAAGCAAAAGCTAAGAGAACTCAGCACCACCAAACCAGCTCTACAACAAATGCTAAAGGAACTTCTCTAAGTGGGAAACACAAGAGAAGAAAAGGACCTACAAAACAAACCCAAAACAATTAAGAAAATGGTCATAGGAACATACATATCAAAAATTACCTTAAACGTGAATGGACTAAATGCTCCAACCAAAAGACACAGGCTCGCAGAATGGATGCAAAAACAAGACCCATATATATGCTGTCTACAAGAGACCCACTTCAGACCTAGGGACACATACAGGCTGAACGTGAGGGGATGGAAGAAGATATTCCATGCAAATGGAAATCAAAAGAAAGCTGGAGTAGCAATACTCATATCAGATAAAATAGACTTTAAAATAAAGAATGTTACAAGAGACAAGGAAGGACACTACATAATGATCAAGGGATCAATCCAAGAAGAAGATATAACAATTATAAATATACTTGCTCCCAACATAGGAGGACCTCAATACATAAGGCAACTGCTAACAGCTATAAAAGAGGAAATCAACAGTAACACAATAATAGTGGGGGACTTTAACACCTCACTTACACAAATGGACAGATCATCCAAAGAGAAAATTACTAAGGAAACACAAGCTTTACATGACACAATAGACCAGATAGATTTAATTGATATTTATAGGATATTCCATCCAAAAACAGCAGATTACACTTTCTTCTCAAGTGCCCACAGAACATTCTCCAGGATAGATCACATCTTGGGTCACAAATCAAGCCTCAATAAATTTAAGAAGATTGAAATCATATCAAGCATCTTTTCTGACCACAATGCTATGAGATTAGAAATCAATTACAGGGGAAAAAACGTAAAAAACACTAACACGTGGAGGCTAAGCAATACGTTACTAAATAACCAAGAGATCACTGAAAAAATCAAAATACCCAGAGACAAATGACAATGAAAACACGATGATCCAAAACCTATGGGATGCAGCAAAAGCAGTTCTAAGAGGGAAGTTTATAGCAATACAAGCCTACCTCAAGAAACAAGAAAAATCTCAAATAAACAATCTAACCTTACACCTAAAGGAACTAGAGAAAGAAGAACAAACAAAACCCACAGTTAGTAGAAGGAAAGAAATCATAAAGATCAGAGCAGAAACAAATGAAATAGAAACAAAGAAAACAATAGCAAAGATCAATAAAACTAAAAGCTGGTTCTTTGAGAAGATAAACAAAATTGATAAACCATTAGCCAGACTCATCAAGAAAAAGAGGGAGAGGACTCAAATCAATAAAATTAGAAATGAGAAAGGAGAAGTTACAATGGACACTGCAGAAATACAAAGCATCCTAAGAGACTACTACAAGCAACTCTATCCCAATAAAGTGTACAACCTGGAAGAAATGGACAAAGTCTTAGAAAGGTATAAGCTTCCAAGACTGAACCAGGAAGAAACAGAAAATATGAACAGACCAATCACAAGTAATGAAATTGAAACTGTGATTAAAAATCTTCCAACAAACAAAAGTCCAGGACCAGATGGCTTCACAGGTGAATTCTATCAAACATTTAGAGAAGAGCTAACACCCATCCTTCTCAAACTCTTCCAAAAACTTGCAGAGGAAGGAACACTCCCAAACTCATTCTATGAGGCCACCATCACCCTGATACCAAAACCAGACAAAGATACTACAAAAAAAGACAATTACAGACCAATATCACTGATGAATATAGATGCAAAAATCCTCAACAAAATACTAGCAAACAGAATCCAACAACACATTAAAAGGATCATACACCACGGTCAAGTGGGATTTATCCCAGGGATGCAAGGATTCTTCCATATACGCAAATCAATCAGTGTGATACACCATATTAACAAATTGAAGGAGAAAAACCATATGATCATCTCAATAGACGCAGAAAAAGCTTTTGACAAAATTCAACACCCATTTATGATAAAAACTCTCCAGAAAGTGGAGAGGGAACCTACCTCAACATAATAAAGGCCATATATGACAAACCCACAGCAAACATCATTCTCAATGGTGAAAAACTGAAACCATTTCCTCTAAGATCAGAACAAGACAAGGATGTCCACTCTCACCACTATTATTCAACATAGTTTTGGAAGTCCTAGCCACGGCAATCAGAGAAGAAAAAGAAATAAAAGGAATACAAATTGGAAAAGAAGAATTAAAACTGTCACTGTTTGCAGATGACATGATACTATACATAGAGAATCCTAAAGATGCCACCAGAAAACTACTAGAGCTAATCAATGAATTTGGTAAAGTTGCAGGATACAAAATGAATGCACAGAAATCTCTTGCATTCCTATACACTAATGATGAAAAATCTGAAAGAGAAATTAAGGAAACACTCCCATTTACCATTGCAACAAAAAGAATAAAATACCTAGGAATAAACCTACTTGGGGAGACAAAACACCTGTATGCAGAAATCTATAAGACACTGATGAAAGAAATTAAAGATGATACTGACAGATGGAGAGAAATACCATGTTCTTGGACTGGAAGAATCAATACTGTGAAAATGACTATACTACCCAAAGCAATCTACAGATTCAATGCAATCCCTATCAAACTACCAATGGCATTTTTTACAGAACTAGAACAAAAAATCTTAAAATTTGTATGGAGACACAAAAGACCCCAAATAGCCAAAGCAGTCTTGAGGGAAAAAAATGAAGCTGGAGGAATCAGACTCCCTGACTTCAGAGTATACTACAAAGCTACAGTAATCAAGACAATATGGTTCTGGCACAACAAGAGAGATATAGGTCAATGGAACAGGATAGAAAGCCCAGAAATAAACCCACACACATATGGTCACCTTATTTTTGATAAAAGAAACAAGAATATACAAAGGAGAAAAGACAGTCTCTTCAATAAGTGGTGCTGGGAAAACTGGACAGCTACATGTAAAAGAATGAAATTAGAACACTCCCTAACACTATACACAAAAATAAACTCAAAATGGTTTAGAGACCTAAATGTAAGACCGGACACTATAAAACTCTTAGAGGAAAACATAGGAAGAACAGTCTTTGACATAAATCACAGCAAGATCTTTTTTGTTACACCTCCTAGAGTAATGGAAATAAAAACAAAAATAAACAAATGGGACATACTGAAACTTAAAAGCTTTTGCAAAGCAAAGGAAACTACAAACAAGACGAAAAGACAACCCTCAGAATGGTAAAAAATATTTGCAAATGAATCAATGGACAAAGAATTAATCTCCAAAATATATAAACAGCTCATGCCGCTCAATATTAAAAAAACAAACAACCCAATCCAAAAATGGGCAGAAGACCTAAATAGACATTTCTCCAAAGAAGACATACAGAGGGCCAAGAAGCACATGAAAAGCTGCTCAGCATCACTAATTATTAGAGTAATGCAAACAAAACTACCATGAGGTATCACCTCACACCAGCTAGAATGGGCACCATCAGAAAATCTACAAATAACAAATGCTGGAGACAGTGTGGAGAAAAGGGAACCCTCTTGCATTATTGGTGGGAATGTCAATTGATACAGCCACTATGGAGAACAGTATGGAGTTTCCTTAAAAAAGTAAAAATAGAATTACCATATGACCCAGCAATCCCACTACTGGGCATATACCTGGAGAAAACCATAATTCAAAAAGACACATGCACCCCAGTGTTCATTGCAGCACTATTTACAATAGCCAGGTCATGGAAGCAACCTAGAGGTTCATCAACCGACGAATGGATAAAGAAGATGTGGTACATATATACAATGGAATATTACTCAGCCAAAAAAAGGAATGAAATCGGGTCATTTGTAGAGACATGGATGAATCTAGAGACTGTCATACAGAGTGAAGTGTCAGAAAGAGAAAAACAAATATCGTATATTAACGCATATATGTGGAACGTAGAAAAATGTTACCGATGAACCGGTTTGCAGGGTAGAAATTGAGACACAGATGTACAGAACAAACATATGGACACCAAGGGAGGAAAGCGGTGCGGGGGGTGGGGGTGGGATGAATTGGGCAATTGGGATTGACATGTATACACTGATGGGGATAAAATGGATGACTAATAAGAACCTGCTGTATAAAAAAATAAGATAAAATTCAAAAGCAAAAAAAAATGATTAAGATGGTAAATTTTATATTATTTGTATTTTACCATGATCAAAATTTTAAAAAATAATTTAAGTCTGTAGCTGTGAGAGAGAGAGAGAGAGAGAGAGAGACTTTCTAAAATTATCTCAAATATATTTATGTCTACAAACCCAGGCCTGTAGCACTGAGCTGCACAACTGGACTTGCAGGTATGAGAAACTGTTGTAGCCAGTGGTATCCTGAGCTAGACTGTACTATTGCAAGAGCCAATGATGTACATCTCTTTCCCAACTCTGCATACAAGGAAGTCTCATCAGCAGTTTGAAACAGGCCATAAAGGGAGCATTTATACCATGGGAATCGGCAAAGTGAAAATCAGGGCTTTCTCATTCTCATCTCTTTAGTTCTTCTCTTTCATTCTCTTTCTTTCTTCATTTCTTTTATTCTTTTCTTTCCTCCCTTCCTTCCTCCCTTTCTCCCTTTATTCCTTCTTTCCTTCCCTTCCTCCCTCCCCCTCCTTTCCCTCTTCCTCCTCCTCCTTCTCATCCTTCTCCCCCCTTCCCTCCCCCCTCCTCCTCCTCCTCCTTTCTCTCTCTTTCTCTCTCTTTCTTCCTTTCTTGGCGACCAAGCTGTTTTACATTTACCAGCACATCACTGGTTAGAATCAACAAAGAGAGATTTACAGCCATCCATAAGGTGTATATAGATTTAAATACATCTTTAATTATTGCGCAAACTCAGATAATCTGTGCTTCTTTGCCAAAATCAGAGGGCATTCTGTGCACATAGAAATAACCTAATCATACTATTAGTGGAGAGAATCTATAGTTACCACTTAAACATTAATTTCCTTTGCAAATCATCCTGATATTTAGCAGGGAGTCCATGTATTTGCATAGTTCAGCTATGGCTTAGTAGTTATTTTCCAGGGATAGTGTGTATGTATAACTTGTAATCCTTCCAAACCACGAGCGCCTTAGAGGAATTCACTAGATTAAAGACAAGTGTCAATCAAGGGCTATATTAATGACCGTGCTAGGCTCAGAGTATTTACACAGGAAAAAAAAAAATATATATATATATATATCCATTTATTAATTAATTCTAAAATCTAACATTTCTGAAGCTGAGAAGGAATTTAAAAGAGAAAGAGTATGTTCTGGAAACTAAACACTTATCAATGCACAGGTATATTCTCAGCCTTGGAGATGTACATAGAGATTACAGCAGCTTTTTCTTTATGTGTCTCTTTTTGTCATTTGTTGTGTAATTCAAGCTTCAGTTTTTAAAAGTTTCCATTGTCTGTATTAGGTCAGCCATATAATCCTTGAGAAACTTATGTTTGTTCTTTAAAACCATGAGCCGGACTGTTGTTGTTTTAAAGCACTTCCAATTCAGATCCTGGAGTCAGCTCCAAGCCTCCCTGCATGGCACCCAGGAGAAGCATTCTGTAGGTCACTGTGAAAAGGAAAAAGGAACCAGGGGAGGGCACATTAGTACAATCTTGGTTTACATGTGGTACATTTTTCTGCCGAGAAAAGATTTCTTATGAAGGCAAATATAAACACCACTGAAGATAAAAACATCATTCCACACCAGAATCACATACTGGAAGTCCAGTGATCCATCAGATACACTCAAGACAAGACTTTATTGTAGATGAGCCTAGAAATATATCTCGAATCTCAGGAAAACCAGAAACTTTCTCTTACCACGGAGGCACTGCTATAAATCACCTTAAGCAAGAGACCCAGAGGAGAGCTGAATCCCTAGGACACAAGTGGAACAGACAAAGGGCTTCTAACTCCCTTGTGATAAACAAAACTTTAATGACCAGATTTCCTCATTTTGTCACTTCCCAATTTTTCCAGTTCAGGATTCAGGTCCTGGAAGGCTTCCCGTGCTCCCCTCCTCCCTCAGTGGTCGCCTGCAGAGAGACTGAATCTAGGGCCCACCTTCTCTGTTAAAATGGGGACCAGCCATGTTACAGGCATGTTAGTATTGTCAACTGAAAAAAAAAGCCCAACCTAAAAGTTGAGAGTTATGTTTTATTCAGTGGACAAATCTGAGGACTTAAGCCCAGGACACAGCATCTCAGATAATTCTGAGAGACTGCTCAGAAGAGACAAGGCGGGGGAGCCTGGATATATTGGAGTTTTTGCAACAAAAGACCAGGTAGTCAGAATAT
Organism: Balaenoptera physalus; assembly: GCF_965194825.1. NCBI lineage: Eukaryota > Metazoa > Chordata > Mammalia > Artiodactyla > Balaenopteridae > Balaenoptera > Balaenoptera physalus. Next base: position 91,500,438 of record NC_138888.1, on the reverse strand, counting down.
CAAAAGATTACTGTTAATAAAGGAAAACCAGATATCTCAAATTAAGGAATTTAGGACTTTTCTATATATGGGAAGATGCAAGAGACTGGGGTCTCTGAAATCATTCCTTTGATACGCACCTCAGCTATCTGGGGCCAGTATCCTGTGCTTTCTCATCCTGAGTCTCCTCAGGGTGCACCGTCGGGGTAGCTGCAGTAGCTGACTGCTAGATGAGGGGGCATTCTGCCTCCACCCTGAGTTCCCTCAGGGCTCACCATCAGGGCGGATGTAATGTGATGGCTTGATGGCTGCAACATCCTTTGTTTAGTGATATGGCAAGCAATACTTTAGTCCACAGTATTTAGGTGAGGATCTCATGCAGATGTTAACAGAAGAAAATAAGGAACGTTTTTGGACAGAAATTGCACATCTCTGGAATACATTTTGTGACAGGAACAAACATTCCAAGCACTTGCCTTTTGTGGGATCACTTGAACCTCTGTGCTCACATTCTAAACTAGGAGGGCATCCACTACGGAACGTCTAAATAGAGACCCGAGATTATGGTGCTTCCTAGGGCACGGCAGCAAGGAAAAACATCCCAACTAAAAAGGCAGTTTACTCTGTAAACAGTAATTTTAAATTGACATTTGACTTCAGATAAGTTGAAACATCTGAGCCCGAGTCCCATGCCAAATTAAAACATACATAAAAACCATACTTTGGGGTTACAAAGCATTCAGAGATGGAGTGGGAATGTAAGTATATTCCTTACACAGACCTGTTCCTAAACATCTCTTTCCGTGTTTAAAATGCATCAGTTGTTTCCCATTACACCATATAATCGAGTCCAGTGCTTCAGAATCGCATGCAAAGTGCTGATGGCTCAGCTTCTCCCACCTCGCCAGCCACTCCTAGCACCCTTCCCGAACATTCTCTGTGCTGGTCATGTTGCATTTCTTTCCATGATCTTGTTCTCAGGCCTTTACACAAGCTGCTCTGTACCCAAAGCTCCGACTAATCCCTGTATCTTGGGGGGGTGGGAACTCAGCTTGGACGTTTCTTTTTCTGGGAAACATTTGCTGAGTCCTAAAGGCATGGTTGGGGGCCTCTCATGTTTCCCCCACACCCCAGCTGCTTCCTCAAGTGACACGACAATGTCTTCTAAGAGTCGACTCCCTTGTGTGTCTCTACTAATGGGCAGTCCGCTTGCTGAGGGCAGGGACTGTGTTCATTCCATTCATGCTGTGTCCTCAGTATACTGCCTGCCTGTTAATAATCATTTGCCTAATTAATGAATACATTAAGCTCTTGTAACTTTATTCTTTTTTTAATTTATTTTTAAATTTTTAATTTAAAAAAATTTTTTTTAAAAATTTTATTGCAATATAGTTGATTTACAATGTGTTAGTGTCAGGTGTACAGCAAAGTGATTCAGCTAAACATAAATAAAAAAGAATAAATATATCTTTAAAAAGAATATATATTCTTTTTTTAGATTCTCTGTCATTATATGTTATTACAGGGTATTGAGTATAGTTCCCTGTGCTATACAGTAGGTCCTTGTTGGTTATCTATTTTATATATAGTAGTGTGTATCTTTTAATCCCAAACTTCTAATTTATCCCCCCTACCTTTCCCCTTCGGTAATCATAAATTTGTTTTCTGTGTCTGTGAGTCTATTTCTGTTTTGTAAGTAAGTTCATTTGTATCATTTTTTTAGATTCCACATATAAGCAATAACAAATGACATTTGTCTTTCTCCCTCTGGCTAACTTCACTTAATACGATAATCTCTAGGTCCATCCATGTTGCTGCAAATGGCATTATTTCATTCTTTTTTATGGCTGAGTAATATTCCATTGTATACATGTACTACATCTTCTTTATCTATTCTGTCGATGGACATTTAGGTTACTTCCATGTCTTCGCAACTGTAATAGTGCTTCTATGAACATTGAGATGCATGTATCTTTTTGAACTATGTTTTCCTCTGGATATATGCCCAAGAGTGGGATTGTAGGATCATATTGTAGTTCTATTTTTAGTTTTTTAAGGAACCACCATACTGTTCTCCACAGTGGCTGCACCAATTTATATTCCCACCAACAGTGTAGGAGGATTCCTTTTCCTCCATATCCTCTCAGCATTTATTGTTTGTAGACTTTTTGATGTTGGCTGTTCTGACTGGGGTGAGGTGGGACCTCATTGCCATTTTGATGTGCATTTTTCTAATAATTAGCGATGTTGAGCATCTTTTCATGTGTCTTTTGGCCATCTATATGTTTTCTTTGGAGAAATGTCTGTTTAGATCTTCTGCCCATTTTTTGATTGGGTTGTTTGGTTTTTTTTTTTTTTTTATATTGAGCTATGTGAGCTGTTTGTATGTTTTGGAGATTAATCCCCTGTCAGTCACATTATTTGCAAATATTTTCTCCCATTCTGTAGGTTGTCTTTTTGTTTTGTTTATGGTTTCCCTTGCTGTGAAAAAGCTTTTAATTAGATCCCATTTGTTTATTTTTATTTGTTTATTTTTTGAAAAAGCTTTTAATTAGGTCCCATTTGTTTATTTTTGTTCTAATGTATAGAACATTATTCTATAATGATTAAAGACCACGTGTGCCTAAGTGGTTACTGTCATTGCAGGGAAATTCATGAGAGAAGAGAACTTGTCCTGTCCACCATTGTATCCCCAGCACTAATATCATACCTGACACACAGTAGATGCTCAATAAGTATTTATTGAATAAAAAAATTTGGAATATTGACTAACATTTAAAATGTAATTAAAGTCCTTGACATAGTGGTTAATATGATGTTAATATTAATATCTCTAACAAGAATGCTAAACATTTTCAGATCTGTTAACATCATAATAACCCAGGGGGGAAATTACTATTCTTTCTATAGCAATCATTGCTACTATCAATATTTATAACTTTGCCTATTGCAGATCAAGAACTTTTTCCCTCTTAGGTATTGTCCTGAATAAATAATTCCTAGTCTGTTGCATAGTGTTTTCAGATGTGCATCTTTGAATTTCAGTAACAGCTAGTCTCCTTGCAATAGGTTACTTTGCAACTACATAAAAGTGCTTCCTGGCTCCCATAATAGAAACACGGTTGGGTTTCTGTATTCCTCAAAGAAAAAACCAATGAGAAAAGATATTTGTACACATATTCACCTGGACAGCTTTTGGAAAAAATAAAAATAACTAGAAGAGTATCTGAGGGATGTTCTAGTTCAGTACCACACTTAGAAATGAATGGTTTCTTCCTCCTTTTAAAAGGAAGAGGGTGGCAAGTAGTATTTGATCAGTCTGCTCCAAATAGTTAAATATTTCTCCTTAAAAATAGCTGTAGTCCAGCGGGCTTCCCTGATGGTGCAGTGGTTAAGAATCCACCTGCCAAAGCAGGGGACACGGGTTTGAGCCCTGATCCGGGAAAATCCCATGTGCCGTGGAGCATCTAAACCTGTGCACCATAACTACTGAGCCTGCACTCTACAGCCCGCAAGCCACAACTACTGAGCCCGTGAGCCACAACTACTGAGCCCGTGTGCCACAACTACTGAAGCCCGTGCTCCTAGAGCCCATGCTCCATAACAAGAGAAGCCACTGCAATGAGAAGCCCACACACTGCAACGAAGAGTAGCCCCTGCTCACCACAACTAGACAAAGCCCACGCGCAGCAACGAAGACCCAACACAGCCAAAAATAAATAAATTAAAAAAAAAAAATAACACTAGTGCACACACACGTACACACACATCACTCACAGTCATTACCTTTTTACGTAGTGCAGTTTGCATAACTAGTATCAGTGATGGAAAGTCTCTTGCATACCTGTCTGACCGAGAAGAATGGAGTTGGGTATGCATAGACTCATAACCACATCACATCCACACAAACGGTACCCTCCACCACTCCCCATGCCTCTCCCTATCATTTTGGTGAAACAATCTCTTTTTTTCAGTCCTAAGTTGAGAAGATATATTGAGTTTCAGACTGAATACTGTGCTACAAATTATATTGCTATGAAAATACATCCCTATTCTATTTTTAATAAAGTAAAACAAACACATCAAAAATTATTTGAAATCCATTCATATCTAGAGAAGTGACTGAAGGTTGAGCTTCCAGTGTTAAGAAAAATGACCAAGTGAAAAAGTTGACACAGCTTGCGTATTTCCCGTCTCTCTCACATAACACCACATCGCCTCCATAGCTCCTTGCTTGTGCCTGACTTCTTGAAACTTTCTTTTCCCTATTTCAACCCAGGAATCATCAGGCAAAGCCAGTAAAATCAGAGGTGTCCTTGGAGTGGCTCAGATTTCAGAAAACCCACCCTATGGTAGGCAGAGCAACCACGTGTGGTTAGAGGTACCCACATGGTGACCTGGAGAATATGGTATTTTTATTCACAGTCCAAGCATCAGGAGAAGCAGGGTGAGAGGGTGACAGCAGTGCATCTTAAGCGGGTGGCAAAAGAAGAGTCTCAGGAAAAGCAGGGTGGGTGATACTGGCTCTCCAGGTAGATTACTCATCAGGTGATGTGTCAGGAGCCCGGACTCACATTCAAAGTCAGGGACTCAAGAGAACAGATAAGAATAAAGCAGGGTTCAGGGCCAAGGGAAAAGGAGGTACCAGAAAGTTTCCTAGAATAGAACCTTGAAAAGAAAGATCAAGGTAGGAGCAGGTTGCCAGGCTGAGCTGGGGTCCATACTGGGTTACTGTTGACTCCGTGCCGGACCACGAGTGTTGGTCTAGATGGCTCATGACCATCAGGAAAAGGGTATGCTGGGCCTTGAGGTAGGTTTAGAGACAGCAGACTTGCAGAGGAGGGATAGGTAGAGGCTTGGAATTGATTTCTGGACGTTTCTCTAATCTCAAGTTGTCCATCAGAATTTCCAGCCCTGGCCTCAGGGCTTTCCTTTCTATACAAATTTATCCTTTTCTATTTATATAATCTTAACTGAAGGATGGTTTACTGGTTAAGATTGTTCCTTTCCCCATCTTCAGAAGAACCTCAAAAGTCAAAATAGAAGCAAATGCTCAGCAGAATTAGCCCAGTGAGCAGAGTATAATACTGAAGCTGTTTTGCCTCTGCTTCTCACAATTTTGATCTCATCCAGGATGGCAGCCAGGTTAGAAAAGTACACTCGAGAAAACATGTTGCACTGATAAAAGGTAGAAATGCCTGACTAAACATGCTTGGGGATGAAATAACCATAGCTGAGCTTGTGTCAACAACGGTACCTCACTGTCATTAAAATTAATCTATCACACCCAGTCGGTCTTCCCTCTTAGCTGCCTTTATCCTCTATCAGGCCTTGTTATTGCTAACTCAGATTCTTAGAGTTCTCTCTTCATCAATCCCATAGCAACTGATTTTCCCTGCTCCAATCCCTTTATTTATTTATTTAGGCTGCACATGGGAGCTTAGTTCCCCAACCAGGGAGAGAGCCTGTGACCCCTGCAGAGGAAGTGCAGATTCCTAACCACTGGACGGCCAGGGAAGTCCCTCCAATCTCTTTTAAGTATCAAAGCCACCACGATTTTTGTCAACTCTGCTATTCTGTATATTTCAATAGTTCCATATCACCTACTGTGAATTAAATTCACTTAAAAAAAAGTGACTTAGGGGCTTCCCTGGTGGCACAATGGTTAGGAATTTGCCTGCCAATGCAGGGGACACGGGTTCGAGCCCTGGTCTGGGAAGATCCCACATGCCACGGAGCAACTAGGCCCGTGAGCCACAACTACTGAGCCTGTGCGTCTGGAGCCTGTGCTCCGCAACAAGAGAGGTCGCGATAGTGAGAGGCCCGCTCACCGCAATGAAGAGTGGCCCCCGCTGGCCGCAACTAGAGAAAGCCCTCGCACAGAAACGAAGACCCAAACACAACCAAAAATAAATAAATAATATTAAAAAGAAAAAAAAGTGACTTAAACATGTTTCCAGTATTTCCTTTCACCATCCAACCTGTCCCCAGAGAATCTGTAGACTTTGATTATTCCTGGGTTTTGTAATACATTTATCCCTTTCTCACTCCTGGGCCTTAGTCTTTGCTGTTTCCTGCTGGGCATGCCCTACCTCCATCTCTACCTGACAAAATCCTACCCATTCTTCTAGATGCCGCTTGAACGTGTAAAGTATTTCCTTTCAACCACAGGGGTTTCCTCACGTCTTCAATTTTCCATGGCTCTCTATCTCTCATGCTTACTATATTCATCACATCCTGTGCTGGATTAAGAGTTTTGTGTCCATGCTTATACGGCTTGTTCCTAGTAATCTTTTAATATATGTTTGTTGACTTTAAAAGAAGCAAAGCATTATTCTTGTATATATAGACACACATACATGCACACATATGAGCTACGCATAAACAACACTATTTTATAATAGATTAAGAAATTCAGAATTCTTAAAAAATAGGTGATACCCATACACTAAGACTCTATAGAGAAAGTACAGAGATTCAAATCTAATGGGGACATGGTTACCATGTAAAGTGTATTTTCAGTCTTCAAAATTTGGTTTTAACCACCACCTTCTAGAAAAGACTCCCATCTGAAAAATGCTTTCAGAATCTGTATGAAAACCACCATGTAGTCAAAATGAGAGAAGAGAATTGAGCTAATTAGCAAGTCATTAAAAAAATCATAGTTTGGCCATTCAGTCATTCTGGTGAAGTCTACTGAAGCTGAACATAACCAGGGGCTTTTTTTAGCTTTATCAAATCATGCAATTAATTCAGAAAGAAATCTCTACTGCAAGGTTTGTTTTATTTCCTTAGTAGTGGATTTGTAAATAACTTAAAGCACTCGGTCAGGATGTTATTTGTAAATAACTTAAAGCACTGGGTCAGGATGTTAAAGCCTTTTTTTTTTTTTTAATTTATTATTTATTTATTATTTATTTTTGGCTGTGTTGGGTCTCCGTTTCTGTGCAAGGGCTTTCTCTAGTTGTGGCAAGCGGGGACCACTCTTCATCGCGATGCGCGGGCCTCTCACTGTCGCGGCCTCTCTTGTTGCGGAGCACAGGCTCCAGACGCGCAGGCTCAGTAGTTGTGGCTCACGGGCCTAGTTGCTCCGTGGCATGTGGGATCTTCCCAGACCAGGGCTCGAACCCGTGTGCCCTGCATTGGCAGGCAGATTCTCAACCACCGCACCACGAGGGAAGCCCCTAAAGCCTTCTTAATTTAGAAAATCTGGCCTCTGGCTTCTTGGTGTCCAAATAGTGCTGGGGGAAAAATGACATATTGCCCATAGCTCTGAAAGTAAACGTGATCAATACCCTGTAACCCAACCTGACATGGCTTTCAATTTTTTTTTCTTTTTTTTTTCAATTTTAAATGAAATCATTATAGTCCTTTTTCAAAAATATCTGTGACCCTCTCCCCCAAAAAACAAAATATATACCCAAACCACTAATCTTGCTTCTGCCTCAGCAAAACAAGTTTTGTAGTGAAAAGAGAGGAACTAAGAGGGTAAAAAGATTTGGGTTCTAATTCTAATTCAACCTCTGGCCATGTACACTTGGGTGAAACACCTCCCCATTTAAAGCCTCCATCTTCAGTCTGTAAAATAAGGGAATAACACTGTTGCCTTGCCTATTTCATGATGAGGACTGAATGAATTAAATCAAGGGAAAGGATTTTGTAAATTGTTAAGCACCCAAAACTCTGATGATACTAATGCCAATTCCCATTGACTCTCCAGTAATCTCCAGCCAGCGACCCTACAGTTGCCTTCCTCCAGAGTCCGTGGTTTTCTGGTTGCTCATACTTGTGAGGGCCTGTGGCTGTTCCTGTCTGCCCATCTGAGCCTTGTGCTTCCTTCAGAGGCTTTATTCCCCCAAGAAACTTTCATCCCTAATCAACCCACCCAAATCTTTGTTTTCAGAATTCTGTTCACACTTATACCCTCAACCTCAAAAAGAGCATTAGTTTATGACTTGGTGTACTCTGATTATTACAATTTGCAAGTCTTGGAGCCACTAGAGTGTGAATTTCTATGTATAAATATTACATCATTTACCTCTTTTATTTCTTTTTAATTTTTATTGAAATATGGTTGATTTACAATGTTGTATTAGTTTCATATGTACAGCAAAGTGATTCAGTTTTATATATATATATAAAACTATATATATAAATTCTTTTTTTATATTCTCTTCCATTATAGGTTATTACAAGATATTGAATATAGTTCCCTGTGCTCTACAGTAGGTCCTTGTTGATTATCTGTTTTATATATAGTCCTATGTATGTTTTAATCCCAAACTCCTAATTTATCCCTCCCCCCCTCTTCCCCTTTGGTAACCATAAACTTGTTTTCTATGTCTGTGAGTCTATTTTGTAAATAAGTTAATTTGTATCATTGTTTTTAGATTCTACAATATAAGTTATAGCGCCTACCTCAGGGCTGGGCACACAGCTTCTATAAAGGATGAACTACTTGTTTTTCCAACTTTCTTTTCCCAAAGTTACTGACTAAAGGGCACTTTGTCCCCCTAATTTTCTGAAATCTAATCCATCATAAAGTACCTCCGTTTTACCTTCAAAATAAAGTCTCAAATCTGCCCACTTCTCTCTCTCTCTCTCTCCTCTCACAGCTAAATCTCACCTACAGCCCTGCAAAAGCCTCTTTGCTCCCACTTCAGCAATAGCTTTCCACTAATCCACTCAACTAATCCACACAGCCAGAAAAATTCACTTTTTTAAAAATAAATTTATTTATTTTATTTTATTTATTTATTTATGGGTGCATTGGGTCTTCGTTGCTCCACGCAGGCTTTCTCTAGTTGCAGCAAGCGGGGGCTACTCTCCATTGCGGTGCGCGGGCTTCTCATTGTGGTGGCCTCTCTTGTTGGGGAGCATGGGCTCTAGGCGTGCAGGCTTCAGTAGTTGTGGCACACGGGCTCAGTAGTTGTGGCACACGGGCTCAGTAGTTGTGGCGCACGGGCTTAGTTGCTCCGCGGCATGTGGGATCCTCCCAGACCAGGGATTGAACCCGTGTCCCTTGCATTGGCAGGCGGATTCTTAACCACTGCGCCACCCGGGAAGTCCCCAGAAAAATTCACTTTTAAAAATCCATTTATGCCTGCTTTCTACTTAGAATCCTTAAGTGACTTTTCATTACACTTTGACTAAATTCCCGGTGCCCAACAGTGGCCTCCGAGGCCGTGTATGATGTAGCCCCTGCCAACCTCTCCAACCTCACATCATGGGCCACTCTCCCTGCTTCCCCTCCTCAGCGACGTGGCCTCCGTGTATGGTCAGATCACCTGAGATGGCTGTTCTCTTGCTCTCTGTACATCCCCTGCCTGACCAGCACCTGCTTCACCTACACCTGCTCACATGACTGACCTTCCTACATACTTGCCCCTGCCCCAGCTGGTGATTGTTCTAACTTTAAATCAGAATATCTCCACCCATTAGCTTATCAAAGGGATGATAAGGGGCTCCTCTGCTGGTTTCCCTGGTAGCCAATAAGCCAACCTGATGTCAATTCCCCCTATAATTGGCTACCTCACCCTCCCCCAAGGAGCGAAGCCTGGCGCCGTGTCCTGTTCTCTGTCTGCTGCACACGGTGGGGTGTCACTCCAGGACCTTGCCTCAGACAGGTAAGCTCCCCCCATCCGTGAAGCCATTGATGTCTCTGTCACTGACTCCAGGCTCTTTCCTTGGTCTTGAGGATGGGCAAGCACAGGCCTTGCTGGCCTGCTGTGGTACGGCCCAGCACTTGTTGGAGCAGCCTGGAGACCCAGGAAACTCCCGTGAGCGCCAAGCTGTCGGGGAAATCAGGCCGCGGGATGGAAAGTTGCAGGGGCCTGACCACGACAGCACGTGGGGCCCGAAAGTTGTGGGTGTGATCTCGGGGTGGCCGTCCACTGATGTGGGACCTGAAAGTTGTGGGAGGCAATCCCCGAAGTTCCAGGGGTGATCCGGGGGTGGCCGTCCACTAGCGTATGGGGCCCTGGGGTGGATGATGAATGGGGGCCGCCAAGAGAGGCCAGAGAACTCATACAGACACCCCAAGGCTGTTGAGATGTTGGCCGCCGCTACCGTGGGAAAAAAAAGTTCAGTAATAAGCTGGTGGCCACAGCTGTGGGCTGACTGTTGCCTTGTATGTTAAGAAAGGCCACAGAGGCTGAGCTAACAGCAGAGGCGAAGGTCAACTTGAATGCTAGGCCACCAGGCTGTTTCTTTTAGAGTCAGGCCTTCCCCTCCCCAGGGGGGTGGCTCTGGGTTTGTGAAAGCCAGGGGTGGCCTTACCTTCCTTATAACCGGACGGGGCACTGCTGCCACCGACTCTTCTCTCCATTGACCCGGTAAGTGCTTGGCTCCAGAATTTGCCCACATCCTGGCAAATGACTGTTCTGAGCGTACTAGGTGTCTTATTCACGATGCTCTTTGGTTGCTGGGGTCTGTAGTGTATTTGTGGTATCTGGTGGCAGTGCCCCCTACATACCTGACCCCAGGGATATGCGGAAGAGGGGTGGACCAAGATCGTAAGGGTCGGTCGTGCAGGGTGTGTGGGGGTGGAGTTCATGGTCAGGCCGCTCAAGATGGCGGTTCTCTTGCCCTCTGTACACCCCCTGCCGGACCAGCGCCTGCTTCACCCTATGCACATGACTGACCTTCCTACATACTTGCCCCTGCCCCAGCCAGTGATTGTTCTAACTTTAGATCAGAACATCTCCCCCAGGATAGTTTATCAAAGCGGTGGCGAAGGGCGTGCTCCTCCGCTGGTTTCCCTGGTAACTGATGAGCCAAGCTGATGTCAATTCTCCCTATAATTGGAAACCTCTCCCTCCCCCCAGGAGCAAAGCCTGCCACGACATCCTGCTGCCATCCGCTGCATACGGTGGGGTGTCGCTCCAGGACCTTGCTTAAAACATGTAAGCTCCCCCATCCATTAAACTGTTGATGTCTCTATCGCTGATGCCGGGCTTTTTCTTCAGTCTTGAAGCTGGGCAAGTACAGGGCTTGTAGGCCTGTGGGGTGCAGCCCAACAAAGCTCCTCTGAGAGACCGTGGTCATGTGCCTCAAGGCCTTTGCGCGTGTTGTTCCCCTGCCAAAGCATTCTTCCCTGGCACTTTGCATAATCAGTTCCTTCTCTTCACATATAGAAGCATCTTGCTTTTTTTCATCCTAATTCCTTCGCTTTAGAGGGACTGTGTAAGCAATTCCATCTCTGTACCCTGTATATTGCCTTCATCTTACTTATCATGATGGGTAATTATTAGTTATTTTCTGGTTTATTGCTGTATTATTTCTCTTTTCCCTAGATTGTAAGATGCATGAAGTTAGGGACCATGTATGCTTTTTCCATCATTAGGTACTCAGTACCTAGTACAACTGCCTGACACATAGAAGACGCTCAAATGAAATATAACAAGTGAAACTGAGTATTGAGTATATGTCAGGTACTAGAAGTACAAAGAAAATAATTCTAGGCCTCTGTCCCAAATCAGGGCTTCTCTTTGTCCCACCTCCTACTCCTGCATGAGAGTCAGTTTATGAGTATATTACTCCAGATAGGAAAATTCATAATTATACATATTTTGCACATAATCTGTGCAAAATGTTATGGACATTTTCAACAAACAGTGCTGGGAACACTAAATATCCATGTCAAAAGAGTAAAGTTGGACCCATACCTTACACCATATGCAAAAAATGTAATATGGATCCAAAATCTAAATATAAGAACTAAAATGATAAAAGTTTTTGGGGGAAAGGCTTCATGCCATCAGATTTGTTAATGACTTCTTGGATATGACACCAAAAGCACAAGCAACAAAAGTAAAAATAGATAAGTTTGACTACATCAAAATGTAAAACTTTCATGCATCAAAATATACTATCACAGGGTGAAAAGCCAATCCACAGAATGGGAGAGAATATTTACAAATCATGTATCTGATAAGAGATTAATATCCAGAATATATAAAAACTCCTACAACTAAAAGAAAGAAAGAAAAAAGAAGAAAAAAAAAACACTTAAAACATAGGCAAAGGACTTGAACAGACACTTCTCCAAAGAAAATATACAGATAGCCAATAAGTACATGAAAAGATACTCAACACCACTAATTATTAGGGAAATGTAAATCAAACTCACAATGAGATACCACTTGACACAAATTAGAATGGCTATTATTTAAAAAAAAAAAAAAAAAAAAAACCAGTGTTGGCAAGGATATGGAGAAATTGGAACCCTTGTGCACTGTTGGTGGGAATGTAAAATGATGCAGCCTCTGTGGAAAACAGTATGGCAGTTCCACAAAAAATTAAAAATCGAATTATTGCATGATCCAGAAATTTCATTTCTGGGTATATATCCAAAAGAATCAAAAGCAAAGACTTGAACAGACATTTGCACACCAACGTTAATAGCAGCACTATTCATAATAGCCAAAAGGTAAAAGCAATGCAAGGGTCTATCAATAGATGAATGAATAAACAAAATGTACGTATCAACATACAGTGAAATGTTATTCATCCTTGAAAAGGAAGAAAATGCTGACTCATGCTGCAACATGGATGAATCTTGAGGACATTATGCCACGTGAAATAAGCCCATCACAAAAGCACAAATATTGTACGACTGCCATGTATGTGGTCCCTAGAGTGGTCAAATTCATAGTGACAGAAAGTAGAGTGGTGACTACTAAGGGCTGGGAGAAGGACATATGGGGTGTTATTGATTAATGGGTATAGAGTTTCCATTTAGGAGGACGAAAAAGTGCTGGAGATGGATGGTGGTGATGGTGGCCCAACACGTGTGAGTGTGCTTAATGCCACTCAACTGTGCATCGAAAAATGGTTAAAATGATAAAATTTATAACTATATCTTATCACAATAAAAATAGTTTTAAAAATGTTATGGTACTATAAAAGAGCAACTACCTGGATTGGGAGGGATTCTGGTGAGGGAAACAAGGACTTCACAGAAGAGGTCACTTCTAAACAGAAAGAAGGGAAAAGATATTTCTGGACAAATGGAAGCGCATATACAAAGGAAAGTATGAGAGTGCAGGGTTTGTTCATGGGATGACAGTTTGGTGAAAGCTTGTATAAGCCTGAGCTGTAACCACAGAAAAATCCCAACAGCTCTGAATCAAAGACATTTTAAGTTATATTCTATTTACTTGAAACTTGACAACCTGCGTATGTTGTGTTTGGTTATTCACCAGACTATGTAATAAGTCAGAAGACCCACTTTCCCCTTCCCGCTAGACTCCAGACAGCTTCTTCAATTCAACAGTGAACTTGAAGGTGAGAATTTTGCCCAAGAACTAGAGAACCATGTTATAGAGATGCAACCTTTTCACATCAAGTCTGAATCCAGATTTCAATATCTAAAAGCTAGAGGAAGAAGAACTGATACCAGTACATTCCCAGAACCAAAACATCTAGCCTAATTTAAGCCTGGGGAGTTTTAATTCTCCGCCTTAAGACGCTTTCAAGAGTCATTAAAAATCTCATTATACTTTGTTCTCACTAATCTAAAAAAAATGTTGTCTCAAGCCTAAGGTTAATGCTTTGTCTTGCATAGTTAATTGTACAGGTCTGTTATAAGTAGCCAAATAAATCTCACCTTCTGTTGCCACTCTGACTATAAAGAGTTGACTATGGTGAAGAGATGTGAAAATCATAATACTCTGTCAATATGAGTCATCATAGGTTATGTCAAGGCCATAAAAGTGTGAAGTAGTGTTTCCATTACCAAAAGCAATTGGATAGTAAGACCTAGGGAAGAACCTGCTCCAATTCAGAAACAGATCAGGATGATTCACACATCTTTCAGAGACCTGTTCTAAGGTCCAAGCTTCTCCCCTATGTGAACTCACCAAGATGAGGTTTCACCCACCAAAGGACCTAAATGAAGGAAGGAAGGAAGGAATGGTTCAAGGAATGGGTTTTAAACCAAAAAAAAGTCTGAGACAGTAGAACCTCTTTTGTCTGTTTCACTGCATTAAATATGGGTTAAATGCCTTCTGAGAAGATAATTTGCAGGCCTTCAAGTGAAACATAAAGGCATGTATTCTGGACAAAAGAGTTGTCCGTTTTGATCATTTTTCTTCCTTGCATATGTCATCTCACTTGACCCTGCTGTGTTCTTTTTTTCTCTACTCCATTATAATCTGCATGAGAACCTCACTTAGTTCAACATCCTCCGCCCAGTGCCTTCGGGGAACGGAGGTCGCTTCTGTATTTTGGGTTTGGTTTTTCCCATAAGTATGTTGTAAAAACTATATTCTTCCTTCATATCAAAACCCATGCAGTTTCTTTTTTCTAATTTTAGCTTCCCTCTGTGAACAGCAACCTGCAATCACAATTTTGGCAGATAAATATATTACAGGGCTTTTCCTTTTATGAGTGCTGTTGTTGAACTTGGGCATATAATATGGGAGGTTAAAGAACAGTTTTCATGCCAGCCATTAATCTCCTCCTCCTCCTCTTTGCTCCCATCACACTCCCATCTCCACCTCTATTACTGCATATACCAAGTCCAGTGTGTTCGGTAATGTATTATCTGCTCCATGAGGGTAAATTACTCTTTCATTCAACAAGCATTTATTGAGTGGCAGCTATAGGCCAGGCACAAGACTATTGGTTGAAGATACAAAGAAAAATCAGAGTCTCACTTCTCAAGGAACCCACTTTTCTCCTACTTCATCATATGCACTGTCTATACATTTTGGTGGATTAAACTAAATCACTAGGTAATGCCTCATTAAATAAGCAAATGTTTCTGTCATGCTCTCCCCATACAACATCACATGCTTGTTTCCTCTCAAAGGTTTCCAATAGCAAATATTCAAGGAACTGTGGCCCCAAAGATGGCAGAGGACAGGAAGGGAAAGGTCTATCCAGGCAGTACAGGAGGTGAAGGAAGAGCCTGGGGAACGTGGGCAGCAGGAATTGATCATGTCCTTCTGCATCTATGTCTGTAGTAAAGGACAGCTTTGGATGGCTCTACATCACACAGGGTTTGTTTGTTTTTTTAATTGATGTATAGTTGATTTATAATGTTGTGCTACTTTCTGCTGTACAGCAAAGTGACTCAGTTATACACATATATACATTCTTTTTTATGTTCTTTTCCATTATGGTTTATCATAGGATATTGAATATAGTTCTCTGCATTATACAATAGGACCTTGTTGTTTATCCATTCTGTATATAAAAGCTTACATCTGCTAACCCCAGCCTCCCACTTCATCCCTCCCCCAACCTCCTCTGTTTTCTATGTCTGTGATTATGTTTCTGTTTCATAGATAGGTTCATTTGTGTCATATTTTAGATTCCACATATAAGTGGTATCATATGGTATTTATCTTTCTCTTTCTGACTTCACTTAGTATGACAATATCTAGGTCCATCCATGGTGCTTCAAATGGCATTATTTTGTTCTTATTTATGGCTGAGTAGTGTTCCACTATATATATTTACCACATCTTCTTTATCAACTCCTCTGTCGATGGACATTTAGGTTGCTTCCATGTCTCAACTATTGTATTGATGAACAGTGCTGCTGTGAACATTGGGGTGCATGTATCTTTTCAAATTATGGTTTTCTCTGGATATATGCCCAGGAGTGGGATTTCTGGACCATATGGTAGTTCTATTTTTAGCTTTCTGAGGAACCTCCATACTGTTTTCCGTAGTGACCGCACCAACTTACATTCACATCAACAGTGTAGGAGGGTTTCCTTTTCTCCACACCCTCTCCAGCATTTGTTAGTTGTAGACTTTTTAATGATGGCCATTCTGACCAGTGTGAGGTGGTAACTTGTTCACACAGGATTTTTCTACTTTTTGAACTTGACCAACCTTAGAATCCGAAGAAGCTAAAGTTGAACTCATAATTCAAACTTTTCACAAAGTTTGGGCAAGTCATCAACTAAATGCTTCTTTTATGTCTTCATGTGGTGACCTGTGATCTGACATACCACAGACATAGGTATCTAGACCGAGATGAAGAAATAGACTGTCTAAGTGCTAAGGGCCCCCTGACCAATTAATATCACAACAAATAATTTATGGATTAGGAGACTTAGACTCTCCACAGGCCTCTTAAAGTTTATTTACATTCTTGGTTATGTTATAGATTAAACCAAGTTCATGTTTTCATGACTTTCTATTTAGGAAATCCTTAAAATTAGTTAGAAAATAATAACGTTCATCAGTAAGTTAACAGTTATTGAGCGCTGTTCCATGCCAGGCCCTATGTTGGGTGCTGCAGGCACAAAGGTAAATATGACACCTTCTCAAGAAGCTCCCAGTCCAGTGAATGGACAAACAGTTAAGTAAACGTGCTGAGGGGGCCAGATTTTTCATCCCCCTTTGACTCACAATTGCTCGAGTCACATGTGTCTTCTTTAGAACTAAAAGAGAGTATTTGCTAACTTGATTGCCTAACCTTTTGAGATACAAATTAGAAAAATAGGGAGAAAGAAGAAACAGGAAAGGAAATGGTAGCAGGGGATGAAGGGAATAAAGAGCCTAAATCAGACGGCTGAAAGAGAAAGGATGAAGCAGGGAGATAAAGAGAAAAGTCACAGGGAACTAAAGCTGAAGAGAGCATTTTGGAGGCTGGTATGTAAGCAACTCTGGAATATAAGAGTTTATCATGTGGAGGGTAAGAAAACAGAAGAATAGAGAAAATAATTCTGAGAACAGTTGTTCTGAGGTAGGAGTTGAATCTCCTTTGTTGTTTGGTTGAGAGAGAAAAAGTTAGAATATATTATGAAATCATTTTGGGCCAGCCAGGCCAGGCTTCTTTATGTGTGATTCTTTACAGAGACTGACCCACATGGGGCCCCAACGTTTAGAGTGCATTTGGAATACAGGCTCTATAATGGGACTGCATAAATGAGCATGACTACTGAGTTTCACAGTTTGGGAACATCAACATTATTTAGCTAAGAAGAACTTTTCTCAGGCTGAAGGGTTCTAATGGGTGATTTATTTCAATGTAACATTATCTTGCATTGCCAGTGAAAGCTCCAGGAAAGCAGGTGATGCATGAATGGTTGAGTGGCATTAAAAAAAAAAAAAAAAAAGCAACGTAGGTATTCAATAGTAAAAAGATGGAAAACAGATGGAAAACGGAGAACAAAGCAGAAATTCAACAGCTGAATACGGTTGGAGGAGGTAGGGAAGGACACAGGCAGTGTGTGGGCCTATGAGCTGATATTTGTCATCCTCAGTTCTATAGAATGCTACAATCCTGCTGACACTTGTTTGATTTTCTTTTTTGATAAAGAATAGGTGACTTTAGGGCTTCCCTGGTGGTGCAGTGGTTGAGAATCTGCCTACTAATGCAGGGGACACGGGTTCGAGCCCTGGTCTGGGAAGATCCCACATGCCGCAGAGCAACTAGGCCCATGAGCCACAACTGCTGACCCTGCGCATCTGGAGCCTGTGCTCTGCAACGAGAGGCCACGATAGTGAGAGGCCTGCGCACCGCGATGAAGAGTGGCCCCCGCTTGCCGCAACTAGAGAAAGCCCTAGCACAGAAACGAAGACCCAACATAGCAATCAATCAATCAATCAATCAATAAATCTTTAAAAAAAAAAAAAGAATAGGTGACTTTAAAGAAAAACAGAGCTGGAGGAATCAGGCTCCCTGACTTCATACTATACTACAAAGCTACAGTAATCAAGACAGTATGGTACTGACACAAAAACAGAAATATAGATCAATGGAACAGGATAGAAAGCCCAGAGATAAACCCATGCAGTATGGTCACCTTATCTTTGATAAAGGAGGCAAGAATATACAATGGAGAAAAGACAGCCTCTTCAATAAGTGGTGCTGGGAAAACTGGACAGCTACATGTAAAAAAATGAAATCAGAACACTCCCTAACACCATACACAAAAATAAACTCAAAATGGATTAAAGATCTAAATGTAAGGCCAGACATTATAAAACTCTTAGAGGAAAACATAGGCAGAACACTCTATGACATAAATCACAGCAACATCCTTTTTGACCCACCTACTAGAGAAATGGAAATAAAAACAAAAATAAACAAGTGGGACCTAATGAAACTTAAAAGTTTTGCACAGCAAAGGAAACTGTAAACAAGACAAAAAGACAGCCCTCAGAATGGGAGAAAATATTTGCAAATGAAGCAACTGACAAAGGATTAAGCTCCAAAATACACAAGCACCTCATGCAGCTCAATATCAAAAAAAAAACAACCCAATCCAAAAATGGGCAGAAGAACTAAATAGACATTTCTCCAAAGAAGATATACAGATTGCCAACAAACACATGAAAGGGTGCTCAACATCACTAATCATTAGAGAAATGCAAATCAAAACTACAATGAGGTATCACCTCACACTGGTCAGAATGGCCATCATCAAAAAATCTACAAACAGTGCTGGAGAGGGTGTGGAGAAAAGGGAACCCTCTTGCACTGTTGGTGGGAATGTAAATTGACACAGCCACTATGGAGAACAGTATGGAGGTTCCTTAAAAAACTAAAAAATAGAGCTACCATATGACCCAGCAATCCCACTACTGGGCATATACCCTGAGAAAACCATAATTCAAAAAGAGTCATGTACCACAATGTTCATTGCAGTACTATTTACAATAGCCAGGACATAGTAGCAACCTAAGCGTCCATCCAACAGATGAATGGGTAAAGAAGATGTGGCACATATATACAATGGAATATTACTCAGCCATAAAAAGAAACGAAATTGAGTTATTTGTAGTGAGGTGGATGGACCTAGAGTCTGTAATACAGAGTGAAGTAACCCAGAAAGAGAAAAACAAATACTGTATGCTAACACATATATATGGAATCTAAAAAAAAAAAGGTTCTGTTGAACGTAGGGGTAGGACAGGAATAAAGACACAGATGTAGAGAGTAGACTTGAGGACACGGGGAGGGGGAGCGTTAAGCTTGGATGAAGTGAGAGAGTAGCATCAACATATATACACTACCAAATGTAAAATAGATAGGTAGCTGCATAGCACAAGGAGATCAGCTTGGTGCTTTGTGTCCACCTAGAGGGGTGGGATAGGGAGGGTGGGAGGGAGATGCAAGAGGGAGGGGATATGGGGATATATGTATATGTATAGCTGATTCACTTTGTTATACAGCAGAAACTAACACACCATTGTAAAGCAGTTATACTCCAATAAAGATGTTTAAAAAAATTAAAAAGTAATAAAAAAATTTTTTTAAAGAATAGGTGACTTTTAACCTATGACATTAAAAAAAAAATCTGTCATGTTTTCAACAAATACAGGAACTTTTTTTCCCTTTAGGGGAAAATATGTTTCTACCTCTATTCCTTCCCTGGTGATATAATATTATAGGAGTAGATATTCTAGACCGAAAGCAGGTCAGCATGAAATATCATGGCATGTACAAGAGACTGCAAGTTGTTTCTTGGAGCTATAACAGGAGATGAAGGGCCATGTATAGAGCATTTACTCTGGGCCAGACTCCAGGATGAGCCCTTTACTTGTATCATTTCATAATCCTAATAACAATCCCAAAGAAGGTACTATTATAATCCCTATTTGATAAACTCAGAGGGATTAAATAACTTGCCCAAGATCACACAACTAGCAAACAACAGAATCAGGATTCAAATAAACAACTAAATTCCAGAGCCAATGTCCCAATCATGGGACCTATTGTCCCCTCATATTGTACAGGAGGGTCTGAGCTCTGTCCTCTAGGTCTGTGCATCTCTAACTAGGGCATGTGTTCAAAGGTACATGAAGCCAGAAGATATATGTGGTCATTTGCCTAGTAAATCAATTGTACTCAAAGGTCTGGAAGGGAACATTCTCAGATAGGTGAGAAGATGTTAAAAGGGACGAATTTTAAAACATCTTCTAAGAAAAAGAAAAACATATTGTGTGTTAATATGCAAATTTTTGTGAATTATAAAGGTGTAAATCATGAGGTTTTTTTTAAATTTTTATTGGGGAATAGTTGATTTACAATGTTGTGTTAGTTTCAGGTGTACAGCAAAGTGAATCAGTTATACATATACGTATACCCACTCCTTTTTAGATTTGTTTCCCATATAGGCCATTACAGAGTATTGAGTAGAGTTCCCTGTGCTATACAGTAGGTCCTTATTAGTTATCTATTTTATATATAGTAGTGTGTATGTGTCAATCCCAATCTTCTCATGCCTGTGGCCATTTTAGGCTATGCTCCCTTTCTTCCAGGCTTACCCATCTTCACTCTTCTTTTTAGGGCTTTCAAAAAGATTTTTGTGAAATATTGCTCTAGGCATGAGAGCCATGGAGAGTTTCAATAGCATTGTGTTCAAGTTTACATCGGAAAGCTTTTTCACAAGGAGGGAGGAACATGAGGAGAGAATCAGTCTTCACTGGTAGAGTGGAGCGTGGATTTCAGGACGCTGAGCTCATTTTTAGACAGAGTGAGTCTGAGGTGCCTGGGAACTTCCAAATGGACATGTCTATGTGGACCATTGTATGTGGGTCTGGAACTCAGGTGAGATCTTCCACAAAGACCTTGTGCCACCTTCTTGTACTACCAGCATTCACAGTGGGTTCCCACCTAGAGCTTAGAACAGTGTCTGGTACAGAGTAGGCGCTTGAAAACCCTTTGTTGAATGAAGGAAGTAGAAAAAAGAGTACATGTACTAATAATGTGTTTGATAAGAGATTCTGTTTATGCTAAATTACAAAAATATTCAGAATTAAAGGACCTTCTATATCTTTATATGTGTTTATTAAATTCATAAACACTTTATAGGGTTCCTATGGTATAATGATATTTATCTGTCTAAGCAGACCACTTTCAAGAGCACAAAGGCTCCCTGGAGTACTACGGCATTATAAATAAAAGCTTTGGCTTTCAAAATGCCAATTGTTTGATACTCCTATAACGCAGAGATGTTACTAAAGGTAACTGTTCATAAAGAGCTTTTGAATAAACCCTTCTACCAGAGAATAGGAGCTGTGTTTTGACTAATCTCTGAGAAGATTCTTGGCTGCCACCACCATGTGTTCTGCCAAAGTTTGGCTTTTCTTTTTCTTTCTTTTTTTAAATATATATATATATATATATATATATATATATATATATATATTTGTAGCTATAGAAATCTCATTACCATTCAGTTCAAACATACTGCCTTGTTTTTACTTTGGTTATGTAAAAACATAAGCATTTGTTATTTTGAGCATTACATTTTGGACACCAAAACGGAGGAGTGTGAAACTTTTGAGGAGCACTAAAGAAGAAGAAACAGGAAACTCAAGGCAAGACATCCCTCCAATCCTAGCAGCACGGAGAATAGGACATTTGCTCCTTATTATTTAAAAAGCCTTTTAAAACTCACGTGGGGGCTTCCCTGGTGGCGCAGTGGTTGAGAATCTGCCTGCCAATGCAGGGGACCCAGGTTCGAGCCCTGGTCTGGGAAGATCCCACATGCCGTGGAGCAACTGGGCCCGTGAGCCACAACTACTGAGCCTGCACATCTGGAGCCTGTGCTCCGCAACAAAGAGAGGCCGCGACAGTGAGAGGCCCGCGCACTGCGATGAAGAGTGGCCCCCGCTTGCCGCAACTGGAGAAAGCCCTCGCACAGAAACGAAGACCCAACACAGCCAAAAATAAATAAATAATAATTTTTAAAAAAAAGGTAGTGAAGCAGAAACAGGTGAGTTAGTTTAAAAAAAAAAAAGTCACGTGGGAAAGGAAGCAATCCAAGGATCTTTTGATTCCTTTTGGTTTTGGCTAAGAAAATGAAATTATTGAGAAAACCCAACCTTTTATAGAATATTGCCATTGAAAGGACTTTTCAGTGGGTTAAATACTGTAAAGTCATTGCTTGTTGGGCAATACAGAGTGGAGCAGAAAATAAAAATAATTATTGAAGAGTAGTTGGTTGGGTGGGTTTGCACAGACTTGTATTCCAGTGTCAGAATGTGGCATCAAAGGCTTAGTTTGCTGGGGTCACTTTTGTTATCCTAGGTGACCAGGTGCTGTGTTAAGGCAAAAGCAAGGTACTCTTTCTGTCAGGTTTTTGGAAACAGACCACACGCCATAGTTCTCAAACCACCTTCCCTTAACCCTGACCTTTTGTATAATGCAGGTCAACTCGCTTCCTCTAATGACTTGTAAACCCATCAGTGGTTGTGGATTTCCATGCACGGGCCTCACTCTGGCTGCTTCTCTGAACTCTGATTACTTAGCAAGCGCAGGAAGGCCCGGGAATGCCAGAATTATCCAGTCATCACTCGGGGGCACTTTATAGGCCTCTTCTTTTCTTCAGAATACTCTTTCTTCCTAGCTTATTTCAAATCCCAGGGTCATCGGGATGATAAAGTGCACTTCTTAACACTGGACAACATGGTGGAGGTGAAAATCTGTTGTAAAATCTGAGGGATGTCCTTGGTATCCTTGGCAACGAAAGACTGGCCAGCTGGTAGAGTTCTCTGAAGCCTGGCTGCTTGATCACCTAAAGATCTAATAAAAATGGCAAAAGCATTTACTTGAGGGTTGCTTGTCAGGATCTGGGCAAACTTGACAGGATGTATTCCATAGCGTGACAGGTTGGCATCACTTAAGACAATGACAAAGTACTCGTCAGCTTCTTCTTTGACGATTTCCTTGATGGCGTGTTCTGTCCCCTCTAATGTGTGGTCCCCACTCATGCAGAACTGAGCGTGGACGTGCATCGTCTTGAGAATTTCTAGTCTTTGCTTATTGTCCTTGGGGATCTTGTTAATTGGAACTAGAGCAATGTTGTAGCCATCTCCAGAGTGTCCAGCGATATCATACTTGAACTTCTCCTCATAGTTCTCAAAGGCCTCCATGAGCATACACACGGCTTCCATCGAGCGCTCAAGCCAGCCATCCACCCCATTAAGGCGGTACATGCTGCCAGACACGTCTGCCACCAGGTGCAGGCGCTTGGATTTCTGTTGGGGGCTGCCCAGTTGTGGCGGCAGCTCACCCCGGCGTTTGTAGATGGCTTTTTCTCCAGTCAGCCCATCAATGATCTTGGCATCATCTAGTTCCCCAGTAGCTTGGTGTCTTAGCCACTGTCTTTCTTTACCTTTAGCCTGTAAATTATCCAGGATAATTCGGAGGGAGTGCACCTGCCGTCGAACAGCCCCTGAAAACCTTTCATAGGTTGCGGCATCATATTCCCTCATTTGGATCTCCTTTAGCCTCTGTTGAAACGCTCTCTGGCCCATCTCTCTCGCAGCTCTCTTCACCTCCTCAGGAGGCGCATCTTTCTCAGCCTTAGAGACCTGGTACACTGCATGGCCTGCATCCAGCCAGTAAGGACCTCCTTTGCCGCCCAGACCTGCAGTGTCTCTTCCCCCTGTGCCGCCAGCCCAAGTACTGCCGCCCACATGCAGCGTGTTGTCTGGGTCCTCCTTGCCGTGTTTGGGGGAACTCACGTCTTCACCGCTCTCTCTGTTGATTGTTATCTGCATAAGTCTGTCACCTTCTCGTCCAATCATGTTTCTCCATTCCATGAGTGACCACTGCAGATGTTCCAGTCCAGTTTCCCAAAGCCGGATGCGACCTCCCATATCAACAGTGACAACGCCACCTTTGCCCCACTCAGCCAGCAGTGCATCTGTGTCCGAGATAGTAGATAGCCACGTGGTATATGGTGAGAGAAAGTCTGATCCAGGAATAGGGATGTGTCGGAGTCTCTTTGATTGGAGATCAGTGACTTCTATATAACCAGCTATTTGTGGAGGGATAACATCTTTCGGAGGGATTTCTCCTGGGGGCAAAATCCTATCTGATTAGTATCCAAAAGAGTCACGCAATTGCTCTGCTTTGGAGTTCCAATTTTCTTCTTCCCTCCATAGAGTGTATCAGTGACCCTTGATTTATGCAAAGATGTTGGCCTTTTCCAAGAATAAACTTCACTAGGTGACATGAGATCTGGGGAACCAACAACAACTGTAGCATAACTATTCTCATCTGAGAGAATTCGGTTAGGAGAGGCAATCTTTTGTCCCACAGCTGAACTCAGATTTTCAGATGATAGTTGATGACTTGAAATCTTATGAGGTATGCTGAAGTCTGTTTCTTGTGTGACTGCAAACCCTGTGCTAGGCAGCTCCTCTTTCAGCACATACAACTGGCAAATGCTACTGTCCTCAGATGCAATGTGCGCAGGCTTAGTTAAAAGATATTTCTGATGTGTTTTGCTCTCCACCAGAAGCCATTTGTCTTCTGCTACGAGAAACACTGTCTGGAGGTTGATGGGAAGTGAAGTGGTGTGAGTTCGCCCTTCTAGAACAACCAGCACAGCCAGGGTGTTCCCTTTTTCTTTGTAGAATACTAGCCAGTTTTTGTGCACAAATTCTTTACACATTTTGTAAGTTTCAGCTTCCTCCTTGTTCCACCAGGAAGTTTTCTTAAGTGTAAACTCTTCCGAAGGTAGGATGAGACGATGAAGGGCTTGGCTAGTGGTATCCAGCAACAGGATCACATTGCTCTGCTGCTCATGGAGAATCACTTGACCCTTGAGGGGATTTCCCAGCGGTGCCACTGTCACAAATGGGTGCCAGACTCCACTGGCCGTTCTTGGGAAGATGTCAAAAAGGTCCACAAAGTAGCCGCTTTTCCCAGTCATATTCATAAAGTATAAGGAAACGGGATTGCATGCAACTACATAGAGAGTATTTTCCTCATTTTCATGTGATGTAGCGATGTCGCAGATTAAGGTAATTTCATCCAATGGTAACTTTCAGGAGGCACATTCTTCAGTAAAGGTTTGGGATCTTCCTTCATGTCTTTCTATTGGATACTCCTGTATGTTTATAAGTGCTGGACCCTTTACATCTATATGATGAGTTTCTGCTGGACACAATAGTTTTTGCATTCCATTTCTTGACTGACCAATTGTCCAATAGCCCATGAAGGTCTGCTCTGGCAGAGGCAACCTGCTAGTGTTGGAGGGTCTCCTGCAGAGGCGGGGGGTGGCTGTGTCTCACCGTGAGGACAAGGACACTGGCAGCAGAAGTTCTGGGAAGCACTCCTTGGCATGAGCCCTCCCAGAGTCCGCCATTAGCCCCATCCAAGTTTGGCTTTTCTAAAACAGCAAGTGGATATATACACACAATTTTTATATGTAGGATATACATATTATATACATGTGTATATATATGTGCATATGTATATGCTTAGATAGAACTATATGTTATGCTTAGATATAGCGCTATGTTATATTTGTATATATCACAGAGTAGAATTTTTCCTGTTTTCCAACCTGACCTGCGCCATACAGCAAATCATTTGAATGTTTATTTTGCCTCAGATTTTTCTTTCAGTGCCTTCATTGCTTTTCAATTTTTTTAAACTCTACAGCTACATTCTCTAAGAAATTTATTTACTTCTGAGTTTCCTAGTTACAGCTTTATAGATTGCTAGGAGTTCTGGGACCTTTTGTTACTATGAGATTGAGTTCCAACTTTATGACTCACTTTCTGGAAATCAACTTTCTCAACCCAGAGTCCACTCAATTTCACTGGCCATGATAATTTTGAAATAAACTCTATATGTCCATAGATGGTACTTTAGAAACTATATCATCAGCTTGGGTTTACATTGAATTCCATTTTAATGTTCACATTGGATTTTATAGTATTTGCTTCCTCTAAGTGCACTTTTAGTGGGAAAATAAAATTTTATTTTGTAGTAAACTTCACATAAAATGATGCAGGTAGGGACTTCCCTGGTGGTGCAGTGGTTAAGAATACGCCTGCCAATGCAGGGGACATGGGTTTGAGCCCTGGTCCGGGAAGATCCCACATGCCATGGAGCAACTAAGCCCATGTGCCACAACTACTGAGCCTGAGCTCTGGAGCCCGTGAGCCACAAGTACTGAGCCCACATGCCACAACTACTGAAGCCCGTGCACCTAGAGCCCGTGCTCCACGACAAGAGAAGCCACCACAATGAGAAGCCTGCGCACTACAATGAAGAGTAGCCCCCACTCACCACAACTAGAGAAAGCCTGTGGGCAGCAATGAAGATCCAACGCAGCCAAAAATAAATAAATAAATTTATTATTTTTTTTAATGATGCAGGTGTATGTATGGCTGAACATTGCTACTGTTAAGTCTTAGAGGCTTTAGTCTGCCTTTCCTTCTATAACAGTCATTAAGTAGCTATGTGTGGTGAAGATAAACTAGCCTATCATGATTCCCCTCTGAAACAATCAGAGATGTGCATTCATTATGATAGTGTCCTATGACCCCAACTTCTGTCCATCCTCCCATTCGTAATGCTTTGTTAGACTTCACAGAGCCTTCAATTGCTGACCCTGCCATGAATCACTCCACCTTCTTTCCTTAATTAAAGCCTCAATCTACCCCGGGACACTCACTACTTCCCCAGAAGTCTCCTCAAGTGGAGAATGTGGCTCTCTCCACCCTTGGCATCTCAGAATGAGGAAGCAGAGCTCAGATCCTCCGCATCCAGTGATGCTTCAAACCAATCCTTGGGCAAAATCCCCCTCTCCTTGCAGGTCCAAATGTTCCAGCCGTATCACATTCCACCCTCCCTTGGACTCAGAGGTCCTGTGGGTTCCATGGATAATTATCCCATACTCAGTAAACAATTTTGCACCTAACTGTGGTCTTCCTCTCCGTACCATTTTCTGCCATCATTCTGGGTGACAACCTGCCTATACAATATCCAAGTTTCACAATTTCTTGACCTTCTCATGTTCAGTTACCTTCTTCTCCACTCTATTTCAGCCACCTCTGTCATGACACATCTGGACCGTAGTGCCACTGCTCTACCTCTGCAAATCTGAATCCAACTCTCTCATTTCCTGACCACAACTTCTTACCCTCTTTCTCCAACTCCCTCCCATAGTGATTCCTCAGTACGTGTTCTTTCTGTTCATTGAGTTTTCTAACCACTCGATGACTCTTTCTCCCTATATGCACATTTCTGTCTTCGCTCCCTCCCCTAACCATCTAAGAATCTGTAATTCATTGAATCAACATTTTCTTGCCAATATTCTCAATAACATTAACCCACTGTTCTTCCAACTGCTCTGGACTAGCAAAACCCCAGTCCTGGACCAATCCACATGTCTACGTACCTATATTCTAAGGCTGAAGAAAATTATGAAAACATATCTATTGGTGCCAATACAAATTAATGCTCTTCAACCCCAACCAGATCCACAGTGCTACCTGGCAATCCTTCCATGCTCTTCCAATCAAGTCTCTCTCCCATTCTCCATAGTAGATTTCAAATCCTCGCTGCTATCCTAAAACCTCCTACATCACTCCTGTCACCCTTAGCAGATGGGCTCATCTCCTGCTTCACAGAGAAAACTGGAGCCAGCACTCCAGAAGTCCCTGAGCTTCCTGCTCCAAACCTACACATTTATTTATATTTGTCCCTGTCCTTTCAACATTCCCTCCTGAATGTTGAAATACATTAAAATACATTAAATACATTAATATCCATTTTCCCATTTAAGACTAAAGCCTCCACCTGAATGCATGATCCTGTTCTCATACCCTCAGGAACTTGCTCTATCCATTATTCCCTTTCTCTTTTATTTCAGTCTTTCCCTATCACTTGTTCCTTTCCACCAGCTTTAAATATACTCAAGCCTTTCACAATTAAAAAAAAATTTTTTCTCCATTGACCTCATGTTCTTTTCCAATTTAATCCAACACCACGGGGTTCTTCTTTGCCTTTCTCCATTATATATACAGTTGACCCTTGAAGAACTCAGGTTTGAACTGTACAGGTCCATTTATACACAGATGTTTTTCAATAGTAAATAGGACAGCGCAACAAAGTCAGAGGGTGGTTGAATCATGGATGTGGAACCATGAATTAGAGGAACTGTGGAGGGCTGACTATAAATTATACTCGGATTTTCAACTGGGTAGAGGTAGGTACCCCCAACCCCTGCATTGTTCAAGGGTCAACTGTATATGGAGAGAATTCTGATTCCTAACTGCAGTAGCAATATACTTAATCATTTACTTTATCTTACAATACATACAAACTGTTTTAGATGACTGCAATCTCACCAACAACAAACTTACCATGTGAAGTTTAATATTTCTTTGCCACTCTTTTTGTCTTTAGAATGTATCTAGTTGAAAGTGTACATAGTACTGAGTTCAAAGTACTGACTTAAATGGAGTTTTTGTGTGTGTATGGTAATATTATCACTTTGACAGAAAGACTAATTTATTTTGGCTTGTATTCAATTGTAGGGTTTGTTTTTTCATTTTTTTAAATTTTATTTTATTTTTTGTATAGGTACAAACTTTTAAATGGTTCAAATTAAAAGATAAACTCAAAGAAGTCTCACTACCCGCCCCCCATCCATCCCATCTCATTGCCACCCATCTCTGCTGGGTAACCATTTTTATTAGGTTCTGATATTTCTTTTTTGTAAAAATTACATATGTCTATTCTTTTTTCACCCATATTTCTTCACAAATGCTACCATATTATATACATTTCTTGTAACCTGCTTTTTCCACTTAACAATACATCCTGGTTCAAGTCTGTAGTATCATTTTATGTTATATTTACTATCAATATTAGTTATAGTTACCATTTTGCTTTCTATATCTGATATCTTTCTGCTCTTTTTTTTTTCTTACTGTTTCTTTTGGTGTTTAGAAAGGCTTTGCTTTTCTTCTAGGTTATAATTTTTCTAACATCTTTTGTAAAAAATAAAAACAACAGAAAACCTTCACTTTTCTCTTTTGGCAGCCTCTACCATTTGGCTTGTCAACTCTGAAATATTTTAACTGCACATATTACCTGTACAGCAGTGAGTTTGTTCTACTTTCTACTTTTTTTGTGAGGGGTTGGTTTATTTCTATTTCATCAGAGCATAAAATGCTTATACATTCTCCCTCTGCCCTTAAGTTTTAATCTTAGATCTACATTGAAATATATTCAATGTGTACCATCAGTCCATGTGCCAGGGTTTCTCCAGTCTTCTTTAGGTTGTATAAAGCTCACCCTCTAGTTATATTTGTGAATACAGTACTCCTTGAGTGCTCACATTTTTGAAACTGTTTCCATATAGCCTTAGTACTTGAAGGACAACTTGTCTAGATATGAAATCTTTGACTTACACTTTCTGTTCTTTCTTTAAAAAAAAGTTTGGTCCAAAGTTGTCTTGCTTTCTATCTTGCTTTCACAAACTCTGGTTTCAACTTGATTTTGTTCCTGTGTAAGTTATTTGGTCTTTTTGCCTGAAGGCCCAGAGACTTTTTTGTCATTATGAATAAAGTCTAAGTTTCACAGGATATGTCTCTGAGTTGACCATCTGGGAAGTTTTTTGAATTATAACTTTAAATAACAATTCTATTGTATCACTTTGTTTTTCTTATTCAAGGACTCCAATTATATGTATGTAAGATCATCTTTGCCCATCTTCTATAGCTATCACTTTCTCTGATTGTTTTTCTATTTTATATTCATGCTCTTGACTATTTTAATTCATTTCCTCAATACCCCTTGTTATATTTTTCATTAATTCTGTTCTCTCTTGGTCACCTTGTAGTTTAATCTTCATTTATGAGATGATTTTCTTTCTCTTCTGTTTCTTTCTGGAGTTTGCTTAGTTCTCATAGTCCTCCCCCCGCCCTCCTGAATTTTTGAAGTTTCTGACTGAGGTGGTGTTTTTATAATATATGCAAATGTTTATTTAATGACATTATAATTTAGTTTTTCCACTCTTCATGGTTTTCAGAAGAATTTTCATCAACAGAAATGTTTTCTATTTTTTGTCTTCTTATAGTTTTTATGGTTGTTGTTACCTATTTTCTGTTTTCTTATATTTATATTTATATTTATTTATTATTATTATATTATTTATTATATATATTATATATATATATTTATTATATATATTTATTATATATTATTTATTATTTATATATTTATATTTATTTCTTTATTATTTATTTATTATATTTTTTATTATTTATTTTATATTATTTATTTATTTATTTATTATATATATTATATATATTTATTATATATTTATTATATATTATTTATTATTTATATATTTATATTTATTTCTGTTATCTTATATTTTATTGGATTAGCAAAAAGAAATAATTCTATGTAGACAGGTGTTGGGCATTTGGTAGCTTCCTAGTTTTCTTAGTTCAAGAGCACTCTCTTCTGTTGGTATAATAAACTGAAATTTCTTTAAAAATGGCAACTTTTGTGATGAGAAGAATTAGTTTGTCTTTTTATTTGTGATTCTCTTTTATTTATTTAGATATTTATTTTCCACTGTTTTTCCCCCTTTTTTGCTTCACCATCGAGTTTTTTCAATTCTGCACAAGTGGGACCCTCTCAAGATTTCCATCTTAGGTCCCCTGCACTTTTGAGACACTTTCTTTTGACTTTCAGGAGTTAGTGTTCTCATACACAAGGTGATATCTTTTTAAAACTCTATTTTCCATCTCCACTAGACTAACACTGCCTTCTCTTTTTCATGAAGACTCTATCTGACTCTCTATTTTGATATGTGCTCCAGAGTTGCCTTTACAACTAGTTATTTATTTCCCTTCTTCCCTGTAAACGAATTTATGATATTCTTTACCTCCTAGTTATGTCGTGGGCATGGGTCTGTGCGATTTTACTTACTCTCCTGATCTGTATAGTTTTTGGAAGATATGTGCAGTTTTAGATTCAGGTGGCTGTAATTTTCTTTAAATTATTTTGTTTCTTGGGGTCCTATCCTAGAATCCTTCTCCTTTTACTTTTCACAAACTTTAAGTGACCTAAACCACTTGTATTCCTTTCATTAAGATTTATAGGCTAATGACTGTCAAACTTTATTTTATTGCTGGGCTCCACATTTTTTTTGAATGAACAATAAGATATCTCAACAGGTAACACCACAGTTACCCCCCACTTAACATGCATAAAACTAAACTATCTTTTACTCTCCACCTATTTCCATATCTGCTCCTCCTCCTGTGTCCCTCATCTTGGTAAATGGAACCACCCCCCAATGTGCCCTGTCACGCAAGACAGAGCGCTTCCTATCACTCCTGGCCCCAGTCAGTCTCCAAGTACTAATGATTCTACCTCCTAAAGATCTCAAAGCTGTCTTGCACCACTCTCCAAATTCTGTAGTTTAGGCCAACATCACTTCTTGACTGATTTACTAAACCAGCCTCCTAACTGTTGTTCCTGCTTCCACTGTTGCTTCTTCCACTCCAGAGCCCACGTAATTTTGATAAAACTTTATTTTGATTGTGTCACCCCTCCTTCAAAAGGACACGCTGCCTTCATGATATAGTCTAACACTCTTAGGTCTAAATGACCAGTCATAATCTGATGGCTGCTTACCTCTCTAGACTTCTCTCTCACCAGGCCTTGCTCTCTCCTTTCCCCTTCCTCTATGAAACATAAGAAACAGAAACACTGTAGAAGATTGTAGTCTCCAAATTGACCGCATTTAATTCTACATTCCACATGCTGTTCTAGAAGCATACCGTTCCCCATCAAGAGGCGTGATATACCACCTAAGCAAAATAAAGGATAAAATCATATGATCATCTCAATAGATGCAGAAAAAACACTTGATAAAGTTCAACACTCGTTCATGATAAAACTCTCCACAAAGTGGGTATAGAGGGAATCCGCCTGAACATGATAAAGACTATATATGACAAACCCACAGCTAACATACTCAATGGTGAAAAGCTGAAAGATTTTTCTCTAAGATCAAGCACAAAGCAAGGATGTTCTCTCTTACCACTTTTATTCAACACAGTATAGGAAACCCTAGCCAGAACAACTAGGCAAGAAAAAGAAATAAAAGGCATTCAAATAGGAAAGGGGAAAAGTAAAACTGTCTCTATTTGCAGATGGCATGATGTTACATATAGAAGATCCTAAAGACTCCACCAAAAAATCTGTTAGAAAATAAATTCAATAAAATTGCAAGATACAAAATCAATATTAAAAAATCAGGCGGGCGCAACGCCCCGAGGGACAGTCTGAGGTCCGGCTCGGCGGGGAGGTTCGGTGGTGGGACCAGCCGGGAAAATGCCAGTGGCAGTGATGGCGGAAAGTTCCTTTAGTTTCAGAAAGTTGCTGGATCAGTGTGAGAACCAGGAGCTCGAGGCTCCAGGAGGAATTGCTACACCCCCAGTGTATGGTCAGCTTCTAGCTTTATATCTGCTTTACAATGACATGAATAATGCAAGATATCTTTGGAAAAGAATACCACCTGCTATAAAATCTGCAAATTCTGAACTTGGGGGAATTTGGTTGGTAGGACAAAGAATCTGGCAGAGAGATTTCCCCGGGCTCTATACCACCATCAGCGCTCACCCGTGGTCTGAGACGGTCCAGCCAATCATGGAGGCACTTAGAGATGCCACCCGGAGGCGAGCCTTTGCCCTGGTCTCTCAGGCATGTACCTCCATCATCACCGACGATTTCGTAGCCTTTGCTGGACTTCCCGTGGAAGAGGCTGTGAAAGGTATCCTAGAACAAGGATGGCAGGCCGACTCCACCACAAGGATGGTCATGCCCAAAAAGCCAGTTGCAGGGGCCCTGGATGTTTCCTTTAACAGGTTTATTCCCTTTTCAGAGCCTGCCCCCGTTCCACCCATCCCCAATGAACAGCAGTTAGCCAGACTCACCGATTATGTGGCTTTCCTCGAAAACTGACTTATCATTCTTAGTTCAAGATCCACCTTCCGAATCCTGAATACTGACAGAAAAATGTAAAATTTTTATTTTCAATTTTATTGGATGGATTAAGCACCTCAGCATTCCTTACTGAGTGTGTGATAAAATACGTATCTAATATAAAGTATATTATATATTTTTTGTCCTTAAACATGTTGAATGGTTGTTGAAACAATTCTCATTTTGTAATATTTGACAGTTTGGATGGAGCCCATCAGTATTAGGCAGTCAGTTTATATTTCCTAGTGACTCATAAAATACAGCTCTCCTGCTTCATGTAGAACAGTGGTTGTCAGCTGTTTTTTTCTGCCTCAGCACACAACACACTCCCATCTCTACCACAGGTTGATAGTTGCAGTGATGCATCTGGGGTTTGAGGAGGACTGTCCCCAGGGGCAGTATCTGAAGTGCTGGGGACTCTAATTCACCCCCTTTGGAGAATATGCTCTTTTTCTCTGCCCTCCTGAGAATCACAAATATAAAATGCTGAGATAGAGCTGAGGAACAAAGACCATCTCCCTAGTAAACCAGCTTGTTAACTCTAGATTTTTTTCTGAGCGTGTGAGTACATCCATTGCTGGCAGTGGAGGGCTTGCCATGAAAATGCGACTTATTAAAGGCATTCATGAGAAGTATTAAGTTGTAATATTTCCTTTCAGAAGAAGGGAAACGTAAATGTGGAATGCATTGTTTGGGAAAGAAGCTATTAAGTGATGATACACTTTGTACGACTGTCCTGCAGCCTATTGGTTGCTTATATTTAGCCCTTGGGTCAAGTTTTGCCCTTTGGAGAAATACTGAACAAGTCTTTCATTTTTTGTGTGACAGCCCTCTGAATATTTGAAGTTGTTTATTGTATCTTCAGGTTAAAACCACCCCCTAGTTCATTTATTCTGCATTTGTTCAATAAATATTTAATTGAATTCTTCAACTGTTTTTTCGAACGTAGTTTCTAGAAATTTCACTATCCTGTCTTCCTGTGGATGTGTTCTAGTTTGTCATTGTCTCTTTTAAATTATGAATTTCTTAATTAAATAGAAATGACCTATATAGTGGTAAAAAAAATTAAAAATAAAAAATCAATTGCATTTCTATACACTAATAATGACCTATTTGAAAGAGAAATTAAGAAAACAATCCCATTTACAATTACATTAAAAAAGAGTAAATTATCTAATGATAAATCTAAACAAGGAGGTAGAAGGCCTATACACTGAAAACTGAAAGACATTGATCAAAGAAATTGAGGAGGACACAATAAATGGAAAGATAGGCTCTTCATAGATTGGAATAAT
This sequence comes from Balaenoptera physalus, assembly GCF_965194825.1. NCBI lineage: Eukaryota > Metazoa > Chordata > Mammalia > Artiodactyla > Balaenopteridae > Balaenoptera > Balaenoptera physalus. The sequence goes on along the minus strand of NC_138888.1, from coordinate 91,466,427 downwards.
TAATATTATTAAAATGTCCTTACTACCTAAAGTAATTTACAGATTCAATAAAATCCCTGTCAAAATTCCAATGGCATTTTTCCAAAAATAGAACAGACAATCCGTAAATTTGTATGGAACCACAAAAGACCCAAATAGCCAAAGCAATCTTAAGAAAGAACAAAGCTGAAGGCATCATACTTCCTGATTTCAAACTATATTACAAAGCCATAGTTATCAAACAGTGTGGTATTAACATTAAAACAGACACATAGATCAATGGAACAGAATAGCGAGCCCAGAAATAAATGCATGCTTATATGGTCAATTAATTTATGACAAAGGTTCCAAGAATATACAATGGGGAAAGGATGGTCTCTTCAATAAATGGTGTTAGGAAAACTGGACCACTATCTCATACCATACACAAACATCAACTCAAAATGGATTAAAGACTTGGACATAAAACCTGAAACCATAAAACTCCTAGAAGAAAACGGAGGGGTATAAATTCTTTAACATTGGCCTTGGCAATGATTTTTTTGAATTTGACACCAAAAGCAAAGGCAACAAAAACAGAAACAAGTGGGACTACATGAAACTAAAATGTATCTGCTTAACAAAGGAAACCATCAACAAAATGAAAAGGCAACCTATGACATGGGAGAAAATACTTGTAAATCATATCTGATAAGGGGCTAATGTCTAAAATACATTAAAATGTGTATCTAAAATGTTTTTTAAAAATCATACAACTAGATAACCAAAAAACAATCTGATTTTATAAAGGGCAGAGAAACTGAATCGACATTTTTTCAGAGAAGATATACAAATAGCCAACAGGTGTGTTAAAAAGGTGGTAACATTACTAAACATTAGGGAAATGCAAATCAAGACTACAATGAGATCTCACCTTATACCTGTTAGAATGGCTATCATCAAAATGACAAGAGATAACAAGCTTTGGTGAGGTTGTGGAGAAAAGAGGATCCTTGTGCATTGTTGGTGGGAATGAATGAAATTGGTACAGCCACTATGGAAAACAGCATGGACATTCCTCAAAAAATTAAAAATAGAACCACCATATGATCCAGTAATTCCATTTCTAGGTACTTCTGAAGGAAGTGAAATCACTGTATTGAAGAGATATCTGCACCCCCATGTTCATTTCAACATTATTTACAGTAGCCAAGACATGAAAACAACCTAAGTGTCCATGAGGAATAAATGGATAAAGACAATGTGATATATAAAATGTAATATTTTTCATCCATGGAAAAGGAAATCCTGCTATTTGGGACAACATGGATGGATCTTCAGGGCGTTACACTAAGTGAAATAAGACAGACAGAGAAAGACAATACTGTATGATTTCACTTATATGTGGAATCTAAAAAAAGAAAAAAACCCAAACTGTTTTTGGAGAAACAGATGGTGGTTGCCAGAGGCAGGAGAGGGTCAGGGGAGGGCAAAATGGGTGAAAGAGGTCAAGAGGTACAAACTTCCAGTTATAAAATAAAGAAGCCCTAGGGATGTAATGTGCAGTATGGTGACTGTAGTTACCAATACTGTATTGCATATGTGAAAGTTGCTAAGAGAGTGAATATTAAAAGTTCTTATGACAAGAAAAATTGTAACTATGTGAGGTGATAGATGTTAACTAATTGTGGTGATCATTTCATAATATATCCATATATTAACTTATTATGTTGTACACCTTACATAAATACAATATTATACATCAATTATATCTCCATAAACTGAAAAATTAAATTTAAAAATTAATATAAAGAAGTAAAGTCTAAGCATAGCTGAAATTCTTGAAGGTGGATGCCTAGGGAAAGAGGACTTGAGGAAGGCAAAAGAGAGGAGGAATAAAGGACTAATATTTCCATTATAAACACTGAAGAAATACTTGACTTTATAAATCTGAGTATATGTTTGATTTTAAATGATTAAATAGATTTTTTTCTCCATCTAGAATTTATATTGGTGAGTGGAGTGAGATAGAGATCTAACATCACAGTTTTCCAACTGCCTGTCCAGTTGTTATCTAGGCCAATTTTAATTACAGAAAAAAGAACTTTTCTCTCTCTCTCTTTTTTTTTTCCTTCTCCTTCTTCTCTCCTTCTTCGCACATTGTTGTTTTTTCATGGGACACTGAGAAACATAGAAATATAGAGTCATACACACACCCCGTCCTTCTGATTCTTCAAGGCCAATGCCATACCCTTAGATAATTTATACCTACTTACGTTCAAGTCACTCTTGGGATGATCAGAGAAGTCAGAAACATCAGGTACAATATCAGAACTAAGTATTTAGAGGATTTTGGTGATGGACACACTGAAAACCTTTGCTTCACATAAGTATTTCCTGGAGATCTCCAGGTGCTCTCCATTTATAAGTTAAAATAGTCTAGCACATGCAGAAGTATTCTACATCATTGGGAGAAATGAAAATTAAAACCACAATGAGATACCACTACACACCTACCTGAATGACTAAAACCAATAAGTATATTAAAATACCAACCACACCAAATGTTAATAAGGATTTGTAGCAACAAGAATTCTCAGAAGTTGATAGTAGGAATGTAAAGTGGTACCACCTCTGGAAAAATTTCTGGAAGTTTTGAATAAAATTAAACATACATCTATTCTTATAACCAGCAATTTCACTCCTAGATCTTGAGTCAAGATAAATTAAAATATAAGTATCCATTAATAGAGTAAGTAAACTATGGTATATTCATATAATGAAATGGTACTCAGAAATAAAAAAGGGCAACCTACTGATACAAACAACATGGATAAATCTCAAAAACATTCTGATGATTAAAAAAAGCTGCTATGGGCTGACTTGTGTCCCTCCACCCCCAAAATGTATATATTGAAGTCCTGTTTATAGTAATACCTCGGTATCTGACTGTGTTTGGGTATAGGATATTTCAAGAAGTAATTTAGGTAAAATGAGATTATATGGGTGGGCCTCAATGCAATATGCTGGTTCTTTATAAGAAGAGGAAATTAGGACACAGACAACACAGAGACAAAGGGACAACCATGTGAGGACACAGCAAGAATATAGTCATTTGCCAGCCAAAGAAAGAGGCCTCAGAAGAAACCAAATCTGCCAACATCTTGATCTTGGACTTTTAGCCTCCAGAACTGTGAGAAAATGCATTTCTGTTGTTTACACCATTAGTCTGTGGTAATTTTTATGGCAGCTCTAGCAAACTAATACAGAAGTCTTACACAAAAGAATGCATATAATATTATTCCAATTATGTATGGAATTCTAAACAGGCAAAACTATTTTATGGAGAAAAAAAAAATCAGAACAGTAGTTGCCTCTGAAGGATGAACTAGGGCATTAACTAATTGGGAAGGGACAAACTAGAAGTTTCTGGGGTGATGATAAAGAGGTTTGGGTTACACAAGTACATGCATTTGTCAAATCTCATGAATGTTCACTTAAGATTTGTGCATTTCACTATGTACAAATGCTACGTCAAAAGAGGAAAACCGTAAACAATCAGTGGGTCCCACCTCTGACATGAGAAGCCGTAGTGTTCCCTTTTCTTCCTTTACACTGCAATTACGGACCCAAGCACCGGTAGTGCTAGTGTATTTTGTGTGTTTCACTTGTATGTTTGCTAAAACCCATATCGATGAAATTCCCTGGCTGACATGCCTCCGCTGTGCTCATCAGCCAAGAGAGATTAGTTGAAGAATGAAGCTGATCGGAGAGGAGACTTAACTTTTTATTCCCTGAGTAGGAAAAAAAATCTCAGTTGTACCACCGGCCAAAAGACTTTTTGATCCTCGGCTGAAGTCATCTGATGGCTTGAAAAACATAAATCTATAATATTCAGTGCCCTGAGTTGACTTCGAGGGGATGATTCTCAAAATTTTTTGAGGAGCAAAGAAACAGAAATTTGCAGGAGGATAGGTGATAGCAGCTGGGCCTGTTCATGGTAAGCGGGTCTGGCTTCCTTAAGGTGGAAAATGAAGAAGCCTCTGGACTTTGGTTCAAAGCTCAGGTACATTTTGTTTAAAGGGGAAGAAAAACTCCAGTGCTCTGACCTATGTCTTCCTGCCTATGGGTTGTCTAGCCTGTAATCTAGACACTGATATTCTATTTGTTAAGAAATTCTACCCTTTGCGCCTTTTGGGAGGTTCCTATTAATTTCTCAAATCACATTAGGGCATCAGCTACATAATCTTCTTCGCATTTTGACTGTTTTTGGCCCAGATATCAAGTTCATTTGCCTCTCAGTGAGACAAGCCTTTTTTATATCACTAAGCCTCCTCATTTGACCAGAAGGAAATGGGTAGGAAGCATGGCTAAGTGTACCCCACGGGGTTATGGCTGACAAATCTGATCTCAGAAAAGGGAAATAAACAGTGGTCCTAAATCTATGAGACTTGGGATGAGGCATAATATAGGATCTTTACTTCTATTACTAGAATTCTTCTCCCAATCATCAGCTTTTGGGAAAAAACCTGAAAAAAAATGTGCTTAGCTTGCAGCACAATAGCACTTCTAAAGAAATCTCTTACTCTCTGAACTCCTCACTTTTCTCCTGTTTATTCTCCTGGAAATAAAAGAAGATATTGCCTAGAATTGACTAGAATTTTGGTGTGGTTTTTAGGATGAAGTCTGTTCTAAATCCGTGGAGTAATCCCAGTCTCCATCTGAAAGAGTCCATCATTGGCTGTGAAACCAATATCTGGTTATACTTACAAAGACTCTTTATGAGGTGCCCCCAGAATTCAAATCCTTTCTTCGAGGCCCTACTTTTTACAAAGGATATTATAGAAAAGTATATTCTGAATCCCTTTTATGTCTTTCTAAGAACAATATTCCATAAATACATAAATAGATCCTTAAATAATAAATAAAAGCCTTACAAAATATGTAGCCTGACCAATATGTAGCATCTAAGTCAGAAAACTGATGTGAGCAATAATGGTATTGCTCCCTGAAGTTTCTACTAGTCACTATATTATCCTGTCCAATTTTACTTGAGCACACACTGGATTGGGACTTTTGCTCCATTTATGTACTCTGATGAGACAGAACTTCAAAGAAAATCTATTCCTCCATATATTTTTTTAATTGAGTTTTTCTGGTTGGTCATTCTCTACTTCACATAGACTTGCATTAAACATCTTTCTCCCAAGTGTAGATGATAATTAATTGATGGCTCAGTTAACCACTTTTCAAATTTGTCTGTTGCTTAAATGCAGTGAACTATGAAACCCATTAATTCCCCCAATAAAATAACTGTGCTATGATGCTTTATCTTAGCCCAAATCAAAGGGGCCTGGAAAATTCTAGAAACAGTAATGACCCAATCAATAATGTAGGACTTTATAATCCCAGCCCCAAGAAGTAAATAAATGAATATTCTTTGAGCCTGATTGTATTCTTGATCACATTTTTCATTGACTAAATATTGTTTCTCAGGATATGGCAGTATTGCAAGTAAATGAAAAATGTCCATGAAAACAGTTCTTCCATGTTCAATCTCTTAGACCCCTTTAAATTCCAAGCTAATGGAAAAGTAATAATTTGGTACACACCAAATTTCAGCTAACCTCACAAAGGAAGCTTTTGAGCTATTGAATCAATATAATAAGACTGTATACTTCTCAATCCAATTTCCAGAAGACATTAATGTAATAAGTCTCACTGTATATATGCTGACTGATAAGATACAATTCCTTTTTGTGGGGAATCCATTTAATAGATAACTAAAGATTATGTTATCTGAATATTTATTATATAATACCACACTGCTCATAGGAAATGCAAACTATGTCCATGGTTCATCCAAGTTTTCATCTTTAAGAAATCTAAATTTATTAGATCATTCTGCACATCTCTCTAGGCCTTTCTCAGCAGAGTTGGATGAAAAAGGAACATTAGGTTGTTAAATTCATTCATCATTGTAACTTCACAAATGCAATCGCTGTGACAAATCTAAATATAATTTCACATACATTTTTAAGGGGTCAGTATTATTAAATGTTCAAAATCAGTCCATTGCAGTATCCTCACCTGTAAGTGCTAAACTGTGAAATGATTTCCTTCTAAAACTTAATCACAACTTCATCAATGCTGCCGAAATCACCACATATTTATTAGAGCAATAGAACAGACATAAGCTGGTTAGGGTGGAATGACAATTTCTACCACTAAAGATTAATAACAAAGGAAAACATTGACAGCACTTTGTTAAAAATTGCCTGTTGTGGGGAGAAAGGATTTTTTTAAAAAAATACATCAGATACAGGATAGGCTATAACCAATCTTGACCATATCTATTTAGGGAAACCAGATTGGCTACTCTATGTCTTGACTTAACAATACTTTTAGGGAAAAACACAATCTCCCCTATTCCCTTGAGCTTCTCCCCTAAAGCTATTAAATTCATTTTTACCCAATGACTCATAAAATAAAGATCTATTTCTAAAAGATAAATCTTAAAAAAAGGCTCAGTAGTGACAACAATAAGTAAAAATACTAGGGAAATTATTGCCCATGGTAAGATTTTTGAAAAAGACTGCTAGAAGCATAAATATCCATTGAAAACTAGACAACAGTGGGATATCACAGCCTGAGTACAAAGATGACAAACATGAGAAGCGATAAGAAAACCTAACAGTAAAGTTCCTGTATGCTCAGCCACTATTAGCTAGGTGATGAACCTATATGGCTTATGTATAAATGGACATATAACAATGAAAATCTCTCATTATTTCAAATACTCCAAAGACTGTTAGGAGAAACATGCCAACCTGGCAGTTTTATTTATTTTTAACAGCTTTACTAAGGTATAATTGATATACAAAAAGTGCATATATTTGATGTATACAATTTGATGGGTTTGAAATATGCATACATCCATGAAACCATCACCATAATCAAGGTAATAAACATATCCATCACCTCCAAAAGTTTCCTCTTGCAAACTTGGTAATTTTAAACACCAAAAATTTAATTACCTTGGGGAATTCAGGTAAATAAATGTGCTAAGGGGAGTGTTAGTATCTGTATGGCTTCACAGCACAGGACAAATTGTTTATATTTTATAGATTCCAGAAACCCCCTCCGTTAAGGAGGTGGGGGGAGATGTACATCTATAATATATGAGCGACTTCATAAATAAAGATATCCCCAAGAATAGATCTTTTTTAATTTATTTAAAAAATTTTTTTAATTTTTATTTTATATTGGAGTATAGTTATTTACAATGTTACATTAGTTTCAGGTGTACAGCAAAGTGATTCAGTTATACATATACATATATCTATTATTTTTCAGATTCTTTTCCCACTTAGGTTATTATAGAATATTGAGTAGAGTTCCCTGTGCTATACAGTAGGTCCTTGTGGATTATCTATTTTATATATAATAGTGTATATGTGTTAATCCCAAACTCCTAATTCATCCCTCTCCCCCCATACCTTTCTCCTTTGGTAACCATAAGTTTGTTTTCTAAGTCTGTGAGTTTGTTTCTGTTTTATAAATAAGTTCATTTGTATCAATTTTTTAGATTCCTCATATAAGTGTCTTTCTCTCTCTGACTTTCTTCACTTACTATGATAATCTCTAGGTCCATCCCTGTTGCTGCAAATGGCATTATTTCATTCTTTTTTAATGGCTGAGTAATATTCCATTGTATATATGTACCATATTTTCTTTATCCATTCATCTGTCGATGGAAATTTAGGTTGCGTCCATGTTTTGGCTATTGTAAATAGTGCCACGATGAACATTGGGGTGCATGTATCAAGAAAAGGTCTTTTGATATAGACATGTTTAGCATCTGCTTAAGAAGACTAAGTGAAGTATTCCCAAGCTGATTTATACAACTAATCCTAAAGAGACTGTGAGTACAATTTCTTGCCTGATACCAAAAAGTGAATTCCTTTATCTTCTCAAGTTTAAGAATAGTCAATCTACAAACTTTTTGTGAAAGAATAGTCAGTCCGTGAAAATCCATAGTCATGATTTTAATCTCATCATATAATATATATGAAAACATAAAAAAGAAAACACACACAGACAGTAAAAACTAAGATTGCTGGCTTACCTGTTGCCTTCATATAAGAGGAAGTTTAACTAATTGCAAAGACAGTGGAGCTAAGTTCAGAAACAAGCACTTGTCAATCCATGTTTTACCTCATTAAGCAGAATAAACCTGCCAACTTGGAAGTAGGTAGAAAAGAGACTTTGACACATACCATTTTCTGTCCCTCAGCTCAGAGAGGCACATTCTCCATCAACCTGAGAAGTGATCAGAGCTTCACATCAATGTTCAGGCCAGATTTCAGGATCAGCCAAAATATGAATTCCCATCCCTCTCCACACTCCCGTCCAGTAAATCTATAAAAATACTTAGATATTATAATGTGCATCAGAGAAATAGACTCTAAAACAGAAGAAGATTCCATCTCATGCCAACAGAGCCTCATTAATGAACTGCTCTTGGGCAAGGTGCCTTGCATGTCCTCTATCTGGAGATCCGAGGACCTACAACTCCCCAGTGCACAGTGAGTAGCACACCCAGTGTGTCAGCAAAAAAGATGAAGAAGAGAAAGAGGAAGAGAGAGAAGGAGAAGGAGGAAAAGAAAAGAGAGGGAGATCCTTGAAGCTCAGGTTAATGCAATCTCATCCTCCTGAGTCCTAAAATAAATAAACTTTGGAAACTATGTTATAACAAAAAAAAAAACAGAAGAAATTTTTACAAAACTGCTTGGAGTCCTCAATAAGATGAAAAGAGATATGGTTTATGTGATAAAGGAGCAGAAAGGACTAAGGAGAATAGACTGGGATTTAAAGATAACAACAGAGTAAGGTAAGAACATATCAGGTTCACGTAAGAAAACAATATGCAGTAAATAAAAAAGTAGAGGCGGGAAAAAAGCAGAATTTACACAGTTTAAATTCCGTAATTGATGAGAAGCTATTTCAGAATGCAGAGGGGAAGAGTAAATATTAAAATATTGATCAAGATGGAAAGAAAAAAATGTATCCACTGTAAGAAGTCTAGATGTTCATAAGGAATACACAAGAGAGTGGGAAGAAACAAGAAGTTAGAAACAAAGCAGTAACAATAAGTACAGTGAAAAACAGTCTTCACAGACTAAACCAAAACAATGTGTGAATAGATATTTATTTATCATATACGAGTCATTATTGGGGGCCCATTCTGTAAAGTACACATAAATGAGACACGGATAAATGAAACAGAAAGGGACATCTGCCATCTCCTTGCGTTTATGGGGGATTGGAGAAACAGACAAATAATCACATGAATAATATGAAATCACCACCAGAACAAGAGGAGATGGTGTTACAAGAGCATGTGATGAGGGATTTGACCTAGTCAGGAGGTCACAGAAGGTTTTCCTGAGGAAGATCTGTTCCATACAAGGTCTGAGAGACAGTGGGCGTTAACCAGGGAACTGGAGAGTCCCAGGCAGGGAGACTAGCATATGCAAAGCGCTTTAGTAAAAGTGAGCACAGCATGGTTGAGGGTCTAAAGGAAAGTCAGTGAGACTGGGGCAGAGAAAGATAAGAGGAACACGTATGAGGAGGTGGTACATAGGGGCTAGACCATCCAGGGCTCTGTAGGTCAGACTTCAACCATTTTTTTTCACCATGACCTTCAGTAAGAAATACTTTGTACCTCACATCCCAGTACACATACCCATATGTACATATATAGAACTCAATTTGCTAGATCATGAAAGAGTTTTTAAAAAACCATGAAATAGAACAGAATACAATAGGACCTATCAGAGTGGTTTTCTCATTGTAAGAGTAGGCGAGAGTTTGTGAAATCTTTTGTTTAGATTTTTGCACACTGTATATGTTTTATACGTGTGTGTGTGTATATACACGCCATCACATATATATAGTTCATGTATATAATGATTTTTAATGCTTTTATAACCTAACACATTGATTTCATGACTCATCAATGGATCCCCACCTGCTGTTTGAAAAATTCTATGGTAAATCCATGTTAGAGATTTTGCTCTTTATCTAAAGCCACTGAGGTCATTTAAGCAGATGTGTGAAGTGAACAAACTTTGAATTTGGGGGGAAAACAGTTTCTCTGGCTAAAGTGTGTAGGTTTATAAAGAAGCAAGTCAGAGGCTCTTATATGAGATGAGAGTCCAAGTAAGAGATAACAGTGGCTTGACCTTGGAGGGTAGCAGAGGAGAGTGAGAAAGATTCCAGAAATGATTAGGAGGTAAAAAATCAGCAGGAATTTGGGATAAGATAAATATGGACACAATTGCCAAAGATGACCCTTAGGTTGACAGGGTCCTAGAGTAAAATATTGAAAAGAACCCAAGAGTGACAAAATATCGGACGTACAAGAATGAACAAAACCATCTAACAAGAAATCCTCCAGAAAACACATGTCACTAACAGAGAAATCAAAATTGGGTTGGCTTCAAACTATTATTTTGCAATGCGAAATGCTAAGAGGCAACGAAAATATAAACCACAGAATATTGAAGGAAAAATGTTGGTGAGCTAAAGAGGTTATGTTAAGCCAACTTGCCACTCAGGCATGAAGGAAATAGAAAGTTATTATAAAATACAGACATATTGAGAAAAATGTATCATCCACAATTTGGAAAAAAATTACTTGAAGATATGCTATGACAGGAGATAAATCCAAATTTAAAAATCATGAATAAGAAGGTCATGGTAAGGGCTTCCCTGGTGGTACAGTGGTTGAGAATCTGCCTGCCAATGCAGGGGACACGGGTTCGAGCCCTGATCTGGGAAGATCCCACATGCCGCGGAGCAACTAGGCCCGTGAGCCACAACTACTGAGCCTGCGCGTCTGGAGCCTGTGCTCCGCAACAAGAGAGGCCACGACAGTGAGAGGCCCGCGCGTCGGGATGAAGAGTGGCCCCCGCTTGCCACAACTAGAGAAAACCCTCACACAGAAACGAAGACCCAACACAGCCAAAAAAATAAATAAATAAATTTATAAAAAAAAAAACCAGTAAATCATGCTCTCTTCTGAGGCTATTAAATGATTAATTTCAATCTATATTGTCAAGATATCACCTGGAAATGCCTTAAAAGTTGACACAAGATTTAAAAAAAAAAAAAAAAAAAAGAAGGTCATGGTAAGAAGGTCAAAGAAATAGAGGGAGAGGGAGGGAGGAAGAAAGGGAGGAAGGAAGGGAGGAAGGGAAGAGGAAGAAAAGATTAACAGTTGATACTGAAACCCACTAAAATAGAATCACATTTGAATGATTATTAAAAATAAGACAAAACTGAACAAGAAAAAAATTCCCAAAAGAAAAGAGATGTATAATATAAAAAATAATGATATTACAACAATGAGAGAATGAAACACAAATTATATTAAAAGGGAAGATGATTAAAACCATGCTGAATTCCTCACCTAACACTGGGAAAGAATGACTTAAAAGATGCAGTTGCATTAAATTCTGATGATTAGAAAAGAAAACTCGGGGTACATTTTTGAATAAATATAAGTATAGCCAGAAGTCAAATGTAAAACACATGTAAATCTCCAAAATCATTGAATTTTAAAATTGACAATAATGTCAAAAAAAGTTCAAAATCATAAAAAACCAGACAAGAGAATGGGTGCATTAAAAAAGCAAATAAGGGAAAAACAAAACAAAAACAAAACTTAACACAACACAGAAAACATCAAACATATCATTTATGAAAATAAGAAAGTTGAAGCTTCCATTTTAAACACGAGGAATCTTAGATAATTTTAAATTCAATTATAAAGTCCTTACAAACTGACAAAAATAAGTTTAAAAAGTTGCTTTTTAAAAACAACTTAGGTCCAAACAGTTTACCAGTGAGACCTTTCAAGTATCCAAGTTATAAAGATCAGCTAATTCTCACATTACTCATATTACTTTACTATATTAAAAAAAATAAAAAGCCCTTCAATAAATTTTCTGAAGCCAACACAATTCTTGTGATAACAGGTTTATCAACATTTTTCAATGAGTCAAGACATATCACTTGCAAGACACTGATTTAGAAAATAAAAATAGAAACTTTGGAAAAATGACCAAATTTATTTAGGAAGACAGTCCTCAAGGTTTTATTTAAACCTAAAAAGTCAGAAGAAGACCAACACAGAACCTAAGGAAGGCTGGAAGAAAGAAAATTTTGAATAATTAAAATAACTAAATAGTGGCAGGACGGGAATAAAGATGCAGACCTACTAGAGAATGGACTTGAGAACAAGGGGAGGGGGGAGGGTAAGCTGGGACAAAGTGAGAGAGTGGCATGGACATATATACACTACCAAACGTAAAATAGATAGCTAGTGGGAAGCAGCCACATAGCACAGGGAGATCAGCTCAGTGCTCTGTGACCACCTAGAGGGGTGGGATAGGGAGGGTGGGAGGGAGGGAGATGCAAGAGGGAAGAGATATGGGGATATATGTATATGTGTAGCTGATTCACTTTGCTATAAAGCAGAAACTAACACACCATTGTAAAGCAATTATACTCCAATAAAGATGTTAAAAATAAATAAATAAATAAATAAATAAATAAAAATAACAATAAATTTGACAGTAATAGAAATTGCTTAAAATTTCAAGTTGGTTCCTTGTAAAAACAAAAAGTACACTTTGAAAAATTTAGCAGGAGAGAAGAAACACAAACATAATTAATGAGAAAGCACATATAATAAAGAAACATGGGAAGATTTTAAATTATGAGGGAATACTTTGTACAAGTATTCTATACAAATTTTTATATAAATATTTTTTTAAATATAAAAATTCTAAATATTTTATTTAATGGACAGCTTATAATAAAATATAAATGATCAAGATGACTCAATAGGAAAAAAATAATAGGTCCATAGCTATGGACATTATTTTTCAAATTTGAAGAACTGTCTTCAAGGAAAGCTCTAAAATCCAACAGTTGTATAAATGAGATCTTTCAAGTGTCAGGCAACAAATATTTTTCATGCTCTATGAAGGATTTTAGAGTATTTTAAAATGTGGAATGACATTTTTTTAGATACTTAATGAAACCAATATAGTCCCAATATCAAAAATTTAACAAAATATAAGAGACAAAGGTGTCAAGAGAAAGCTGCACAATTTTGGTTATAAACACGGGGTGGGGGGCTAGAAGGGAATCCTAACCAACCGAATGTTACCAGAATATTAGCAACTACCATTCCAGGTCAGTACAGAAAAAGATAATGTCCTAATACGTAGTACTGAGACTCAGGCTCCTTTTAAGACAAAAAAAAATTAGATCTCAGCATATAGCAAGTTAAACACCCCAAATGGAGAAAATTTAAGTGGAAGAGATGACACTATAAAGAACTAGAAGAAAGTTTAGAAACAGTTACAAAAGTTTGGAGTAGGGAAGGCATTTACAGGTGTATTGACAAAGAAGAAAACATAAAGGGAAAAGTCTTGCTAGCAAGACTTGGTACTTTATTCTTTTGGTCATATTTTCTCCTCTTCACTAAAGTTATATCCTTCTGACTGGGACTATTATATTATTCTTATTAATAATAATTTGCCGAAGTCTAGGATTTAGTAAGGGCAATCACCAGCCTAATTAAACTTCAGCTTTCCAAAGCTGAATAAATAACTGAATTTCAGAGAAAGATTTTATAGGTTAAAAAGCAAGAACAAAATCATAATAGAGCCAATAAACTAAATAAAAATGAAAGCTTCCAACACCAAAGATTAAATTAAAAGACAACTCATAAACTTTGAAAATATTTGTAACAAATATCAGAAAGTGAAAATATCCATAATGAAATCTTCTATAAATTTTACAACAATCGAGAAAATGAATTATGAGTTATTCACATAAGGAATTATTAGCTGTTAGAATAGTTTTCATGGGGAAATGGTCATGATTTATTACTAAATGGAAAACTAACACAAAACTATATACCGATAAACAGATACAGATATAGATATACCTCAATTCTAAAACTATATATATACTCATATTTATGCATACATACCAATGTGTATTATACATAAATTTATATTCATATATTTAAATAAAAAGCCTTCAAAAAGGTGGTAAGTTGGAGGTGGCAGAAAGCCATGAAATTCATGAAGTCTTCATCTTTGTAGTTAGCTTACAGTGAGCTTATTCATGTTGATCTTCTTGTTGAAATCCTTGCCTTCTGGTCTTCAATGCTGGATGCCACCAGGTCACTCCTTAAAGAGTTACCCCCAAAATCTGTACAATAAAATCATGATCTCCACAATTAACACATCCACATTCCATTCAACATTCCCACTGGGCAGTGAGAAGAACCGGTGGCTGACAAAGGCCACGGAGGAGCATTGTCCAGCAGATCTGTCTTCTGGGCCAGCACTGAGCCTGACCTGTGTCTGATTTTGCTCTGCCATGTCTTACTCTCTGTACCATGATGATGACTAAATGCTGTATCTAATAGGAATCACATTTCAGATAATCCCCTAGAGCATTCTGCCAACCTTGCTGGAAGAGCAATTAAAGGCATCGGGAAAGTAGAACGTGGCTTTTATTTCTTAGCAGGATAATATGAATTGTATTAGATTCTTTGGACAAAGCACAAAAACTACATTGGATCTTTTTTTTTTTTCACTTTAAAGATTTCACACTTAAACTTTTCAAATTTCTATTGTTTTCAATTCTCACTACCTGCCCATCTCTCTCTTTTTTTTTTTTAATTGGAGTGTAGTTGATTTACAATGTTGTGTTAGTTTCAGGTGTACAGCAAAGTGATTGTTATACATATACATATAATCATTCTTTTTCAGATTCTTTTCTCATATAGGTTATCACAGAATATTGAGTAGAGTTCCCTGCGCTATACAGTAGGTCCTTGTTGGATATCTATCTTATATACAGTAGTGTGTGTATGTTAACACAGTCTGGTTCAGCCTTACTGAACCTGCATTCCCCAGAACCACAAATCGGCTCCTTCTCGCTATCCTCAAAGGCCCTGGTTTCATCCCCCTTTCTCCTGCGGCTTTCGACATGTTTCCTCTTGAAGTAATACTCTGTCAGCCTCTGGGATAAAGCAGCATTATCGGACAGTCGTCCTGCTGTCTCTTTGGTGTCTGGTCTTACCAATCCTTTCCCCCCACCAGAGGCTTTTCACAAGATTGCAACCTTTGCCCCTCCTCTCAACTGTGAATACTTTCTCTTCTGGAAAAACTCATCCATTCTTATTAATACTTCAACTATCATTTCTACAAGGATGACTCCAAATCGTTAGCTATCACGGACTCCCCTCTTGAAATGCAGGTCCCCATCTCCAAAGGCCCGGTGGATGGTTCACGTGAACATCCCACCATTGCTTCAAGCTCAAGAGACTGAAAGTGAAATCCCCCATCTCCCCTGGACAGCAGTTCACTCACCTGATTCCACATCAGTTCACAGGCCTCTCAAGCACCCAGGCCCAATATCCCTGAGTCATCTCTGAAGCTGCTATTCAAACCTTCATGTCTAGCTCTACTCCTCCTTTGGATTAGTCAGCTTGGTTATTTGCATGCTCTTAGCCTTGATGTTCTCACCCGTAAAATGGGATTAAAGTTATCTGCTAAGGACATATTAGTTATAATTTTTTTCCTCACTCAGCCCCAACCATGACATATAATAGACACTCAGTAAATATCTGCTGACTGACTGAAACAATGTATGAGTGTTTGAAGAGTGTAACCCATGTCTCTTTTGAATATACTATAGTGTTTACTGCATACTGTATCTTTCATTTGTCTCAGATTGTGTATTACCTAATCTTTTGTTAGGTACATTTTCACTATACGTGTCCTGACTTTTTAAACAGACTTTCAGATTCTTGGGAGTAAATGCCTTCCTTATCCTTCCTTGTGTTACTCCCAGGACCTAGAAAAATCCTTATGTATAAGCAGGTGTGCCCTAGTATTGAATTTTGCATCCTGTTTACAAGTCTTAAGTGCACAGCAGCTGAATTTTTCCATTTAAGGGAATTGATGTATGTTATTTTGCAAGCCCATATTGTTTAGGCTTTATTTATTCATTCTTTAAATCATGACTCACACCTCGTTGGTTCAGAAACTAACACCAAACAGTGATTTTAATGACACGGTAAAAGAGAATTTAGTCAAGCCTTCTCACTTTTCAGATTTGCTTCAGTTCAGACATAAAATTCATTCCCTGCTGAATCTCAACGGCCAAGGGCATCTTCACTCTGATATGTGTAATGTAATCAAGCTGCTTCTGGCTATGTTAAACTAAACTATGCTGTGGAATTGCAACTACAGATTGTACCAGAAATGGGAGCATTTAAAAAATTTTCTTTATTCATGATGGCATTTCCACACTCAGGGAAACAACAGCTTTCTGTCTTTCCTCCTCCGTCGTGGGAAGACTTGCTCCCAGAAGGAAAAGCAAAGCAAAGAAACAGTAACCACGCACTAGCCAGCGTGGCAATTATGACGAAAGGGGAAACGTGTACATGTCAAAACTTTGATTATCTGGTCTCTATGAAGAGGACTTTTCTGTTGGATTTGAGTGGGTGAAACTACTGCATTACCCACAAAAGTATTTTCATTACCAATTTCCCAGAAGAGTTTTACTCATAGCTCTATCTTTATTACTCTGAATATTGGCACATTAAATGTGCTAATGTTGAACAAAATCAAAATGAATGAGTGATGGACACTTCCCTGTCATGTCTGAGCCCAACAGGGTTTTATATCTTGTAAGTTACAGGTAACTGCCATGGGCCAGACACATCAAATACAGACGAGACACGTTGAACACAGATGTCTGAGGCCGAAAGGCCCAGTATATTTATTAGTCTGAGTGACTCTTTAATTTCCCTTTCTAGAATAAACTCCTCCAGGGATGTGGCTTAGGCAAATCATGTTCCCTCATAACTTATTTTTAAAATCACCCAATATAGAACTTTCAATACAGAGGGCTCAAGAGGGTGACTATGAAAAGTATGGATTCCTAAGAAATATCCCTGTACTGGTTTTCTAGGGGGGCTGTAACAAAGTACCACAGACTGACTGGCTTCAACGACAGAAATTTATTGTCTCAGAGTTCTGGAGGCCAGAAGTCCAAAATCAAGGTGTTGGCAGGGCCATCTTCCTTCTGAAGGCACTAGGGAAGGATCAGTTCCAGGCCTCTCTCCCAGCTTCTGGCAGTTTCCTGGCTTTGGGGTGCCATCACTCCAGTCCTCACATGGTGTTCTCTCTGTGTACATGTGTCTCTGGGTCCAAATTCCCCCCTTTATAAGCACAGTAATCTTACTCATCTTAACTTGATCATCTACAAAGACCCTCTTTCCAAATACAGTCACATTCACAGGTCCTGGGAGTTAGGACTTCAACATCTTTTGTGGGGACACAATTCCACTCATAACAGCCCCAGGCAGTCACCCCAGTAGATGCCCAGACCTGGGGCAAAGCAACAAAAGTCAGCATGAACACCACAGGCAGCCAGGCAACCTTGCTATCTGAAGTCACAGAAATGACAATGTCTTCACCTCTTCCGAATCCTAATTCATAGTTTATATCATATTTGATTTTTTTCCTAAAAAGTCAGCAAAACTGTCCAGAATGGAGAAATGTTGATCCTTAAATAAACATACAAACCAGCTTTTCCCTTAAGAATCATCTTGAGAAGAAAGATTTGGGCATTACAAGCTACGCCTGAAGGTTACTGGACATTTTAGAAATTAAAGTAAACAGAAAAGATGCAGCCTTCACCTGACATAATTTTTAGGGGGAAGGGGACACAGCCCCTTGAGTTGACAGGATACACACCACAGTAATAAAGGACAACATTTTGAGAATGGACTTTTGATGTTTCATAAGAAGAGGCTTAACACTTAAAATTGTGCAAGCTTTCTCCTTTGAAATATGCAGGTAGGTCAATTTATTTTCTTTTTTCTTTGGATGTTACTAGAACATTGTATTCAATTCGAACACTGTACCGTGATTCAAGTGGCTTCTCAAACTAAGTACATTTATGATAACAAACACAATAATATAAGATAAAATAATAACTAACATTACCTTCTCCCTGTGTGCCATGCTTGGCCCTAAGTGCTTGGCAGGTATTAACTCCGTCTTCACAAGCATCCCCATGGGTGAGGCACCATTGTTTATCACCATTTTATACAAGAAGCACAGAGAGCTAACTTGCCTCAGGCAACATTGCTACTAAGAAGTGGAACCAAGATGCAAACCCAGAAAGTCTGGTTCTGCAGCCCGTGTTTTATATTAACTTCCAAATCTGTTATTTTTAAATGTTCCAGTAAGCCAAACTATGGAAACTGAAGTTTTTCTTTTAACTACCTTTTTGAAGTCCTCTTAGGTATTATTGCCACCTAGATGAAGTTGTTTACTGAAATCAACATTATCATTTTTCACTCCCCACAAGTATAAGCTGTCTATTTATCTTTACTGATTTTGTTTTGGTTTTGGCTTTATGGTGCTCTTTCATGGGTAGACCTGACTAAAGGAAGGCTGGTTTGGGGTGTAAGGTTACTCATACAATCCTCTGGTTTTGAGAGAGATATATCAGGGTTCAATCAGTCTATGTACCTATACATATATATACATATATGCATATACATGTATACATACATATATACATATACCCATATACATATATACATATATGCATACACACGTATACATATATATACATATACCCATATACATATATACATATATGTATATACGTATACTCATATAAATATATAGATACATATATACATATACCCATATACATATATACATATACCCATATAAATATATACATACATATATATATACAATATATGCATGTACACATATACGTATATACATACATATACACATATACATACATATGTACATATACCCATATACATATATACATACCTACATCCATATACATATACACATATGCATATATATACATGTACGTGTATACGTACACACTCATATATATTAAGAATTTCATTACAAAGCATTGGTTTCTGTGATTGTGGGGGCTGGCTAAGCAAGTTCAAAATATGTAGGTCTGGCCTTCAGGAAGGCAGCTCACAGAAAGTGTGGAACTCAGGCTCAAGTGGGAGCTGCTGTCCACAGGCAGAATTCTTTTTCTCAGGGAACCCTCGGCTCTACTT
This sequence comes from Balaenoptera physalus, assembly GCF_965194825.1. NCBI lineage: Eukaryota > Metazoa > Chordata > Mammalia > Artiodactyla > Balaenopteridae > Balaenoptera > Balaenoptera physalus. Next base: position 91,447,253 of record NC_138888.1, on the reverse strand, counting down.
TTAATGACTTTCAGGCAGATTGTGTAGGATAATCACTCTGAGGTAAAGTCAACTGATTAGAGACGTTAATTACATCTGCAAGCTCCCTTCATAGCAACACCTAGACTAGTGTTTGATTGAATAGCTGGGAACTGCAGCCCAAATTTGACACATCAACACACACACACACACACACACACATTTTTTTAATACATTTTATGTGTGTATATATACATATATCTGTATGTATATATAGGTACAGAGAGAGAGAGAAAGATTGCATTTTCCACTTGGAATTAGGTTCTTGGACAACATAATTAATAATACAAAGAGACAGCTTTGGACATTGTCAAGTGGAACCAATTCTTAATGAGAAAAAGGCTTATTTTTTTCTTTGAAAAAGTTTCCCAAGAGTAACTTTTATCCAAAACTTTGTGTTCAAATAAAAGTATTCAGATGAGGACAACTTACTTGTAAATTTTTCGAAGAGAATTATAAGAATCGTTAAGCTTCTCATATAGTTTTACTTACAAAATCTTTCCAGAGAAGTATCCTATGACGCAGGTTTAAGTGTTACCAGTTTATGGAATAGTCTGGACTTGGTGGGGCTCTGACAGAAAACAACTTTCCTTCCACACAGCCCTCCAAACCATCTTTTTTGAATCTCTTTTCTGCCCTCGTGACGCCCCAGGCAGATCCACAGCTTCTCCCATCACTTGCAGTCCCATCTTCTGATATTAAGAAACCACTCCAAGCTCGTGTCTTCTCACTCTCTAGCTGTCCCTGGCAACTCCTGGCTGGGAGGGGGGGAAAGGGGGAGGTCTGAGGTGGCTGCTTCTATTGTTTCCAGCAGATATCCAGATGCCAACTCTTCCTCTCTTGAGATCTCTCAGTGGGCCCTTCAGAGACCTCCTACCTTCTAGAGACTTCTGATGCTGTACTCTCCCAGGTCACAGCCTGCACTCTTGGGCTGGCTGACTTGACTTTCCTTCACTCCTGCTCTGAGTAGAGTGAACTCTTTTGGCTGGGGCTGCCTCCCCTCCTCTGGCAGTGCTCTAGGAAAGCATCCTTTCAAGATCTCTGTAGCCCAGGCAAATTTCATGAGATCGATCTAGCTCACGAGAACATTTAGTGTCTGGGGTAACACACCATCCCTAAGGCAGCCCTTTGTCCTTGCTTTGCCTTTAGGGGCAGCTCCAGACAGCCCCTGGACAGTAGGCTACTACAGACAAGTGACAGGCACCAGACACTCTAAATTCTGGGCCACGAGATTTGGTCCTCCCAGAAGTTTCCAAGAGCGTCTTCCCATTTGCTCTTAAGCCCAGAAAGGGGCTCACCTAGACATAACTCCATCCAGGCAGTGAGCTGTTGCCTCCTTTTTTATAAACAATCTCTGTGCATGGTGTTTGAGTGGGGGTGATAAGCACAGACCTTCCTACCAAGCCTATACCTTTCTTCCAAGAAATCTTCCCCTCATCCATCACCTCCATCTTACCCCTTTTCTATCATTAAACTGGAGCTGAAAGATAGGTCACAGAACCACTGTCACCATCTCTTAGCAAGTCCTGCACAGATAGCCTAGCATCACTCTGTAGAAAGCTTGAATGTTTGGCACCATTGCCTTTTGCTTGGAGCCTCAGCCAGGACTATGGACTATGGGGCATTCCCACTTAATATCCTTCGACAACAATTTAAGGAAACAATTATATTCAGGGTAATAAAAAATATTCCTTTACCCATTACTTTTTTTTTAATAGTTTTAGATTTATTATTTATTTACTTTTGGCTGTGTTGGGTCTTCGTTTCTGTGCGAGGGCTTTCTCTAGTTGCGGCAAGCGGGGTCCACTCTTCATCGCGGTGCGCGGGCCTCTCACTATCGCGGCCTCTCTTGTTGCAGAGCACAGGCTCCAGACGCGCAGGCTCAGTAATTGTGGCTCACGGGCCCAGTTGCTCCGCGGTATGTGGGATCTTCCCAGACCAGGGCTCAAACCCGTGTCTCCTGCATTGGCAGGCGGATTCTCAACCACTGTGCCACCAGGGAAGCCCCTACCCATTACTTTTTGATTTGTCAATATCTGTTGTATCCTCAAGCATAGTTCTGAAGTAGAAGCTCTCTTCATGACATTTTAAGGAGAAGCTTCTGTCTATTCCTTAGGAATGAAGTCTGTTCATGCTTTGGGGATTTGTTATGAGACCTCTGCATTCAGGGCTCGTTATGGACTGAATGTTTGTGCACCCTAAAATCCATATGTTAAAGCTCTAACTCACAGTGTGGCTATATATGGAGGTGGGGCCTCTTGGAAGTAAGTAAGGTTAAATGAGGTCAAAAGTGTAGGGCCCTGATCCAATTAGATTAGCGTCCTGATAAGAAGAGACATCAGAGAGCTTGCCTGTCTCTTCTCCCTCCCTGTGTGCACACAAGAAGAGGTTATGTGGGCACACAGTGAGATGGTGACCAACTACAAACCAGGAGAAGAGGACTCAGAATGAAACCTACCTTGCTGGCACCTTGATCTTGGATTTCCCAGCTTCTAAACTGTGAGAAATATATTTTTGTTACATGAGCCACCCAGTCTGTGGTGTTTAGTTATGGCAGCCCTGGAAGACTAAGACAGAGCAACTCACATCTCCACTTGCCCATTCACATGTTCTCTCAATAATTGTGTTTCCAGCATCACTATATAAGGAGGGCTGCATTACCACACTAGGTCTATTCCTACATGTTTATCCTACAAATACAGTCTTTGATATGACACATCATCTGTAAGAAAAAGGAAATACACATGTTACAGCAAGAGGATCAAATAGCAAAGAATCATTTCAGCAAGTAACTCACCTGTCATTTAATCCAACTTTCCTAGCAGCACATGAAAAAACAGACTTGATTTGGGAGCAGGGAAATAGAGGCATGAAGAAGGATAACGTCAGGGCCTCCATTAGGCACTGTGCATAATCTTTGTGTGAAACGAAAAAGACGCAGATGTAGAGAATGGACTTGAGGACATGGGGAGGGGGAAGGGGAAGCTGGGACGAAGTGAGAGAGCGGCATGGACGTATATACACTACCAAATGTAAAATAGATAGCTAGTGGAAAGCAGCTGCATAGCACAGGGAGATCAGCTTGGTGCTTTGTGACCACCTAGAGGGGTGGGGTAAGGAGGGTGGGAGGGAGATGCAAGAGGGAGGGGATATGGGGATATATGTATATGTATAGCTGATTCACTTTGTTATACAGCAGAAACTACTACACCATTGTAAAGCAATTATACTCCAATAAAGATGTTAAAAAAAAAAAAAGACAACCCTGCCTTGAGTTAAAAAAAAAAAAAGGTAATTTATTATTGTACAACCAGGCCCATGGCACATGGTGTAGGGAAGATAGGAACATAGGCAGCTGTGTCCATTTGCATCACTGGTGACCCCAGCCAAGAGGGGTGATGAGTGCTTATCTCATGTCAGTATTTCTTTCCATCAAAATTAGTCCCACTTACGGTCCATCATACTGCATGGTGATTTTAAAAAAGAATCTCGTCTACTGCTCATTGAGAATACTATTCATCCCTTCGAGTTCCTTAGTACCAAATCAGTTCTGGTTCAAGACCAAAGCTAATATTAGAAGAAAAAAAGTCTTCAAGTGTTTATTTATTTTAAAAGAACGAACACTTGAACACTTTCCTAGGGAATAGTGGAAAGTGTAATCCTTCTTCCCACAAGGGTGTAGTAGGAGTGTTATATGAGGCCAGGCCTGAGAGAAAAGACAAGGACAGTGTTTTTTTTTTTTTTTTCTTCTCATTTTCAGAATAGCCATCTGTGACTTAAAAATAAAAGTTGTTAAAAAAAAAAAAAAAGGTCTTGGGGAATCGTTGGCTTCTCTTTTGCCAATATCTTGGAGAGTTCACTTTATGTTCAGAATGTGAAAGGGACATAATTATTTCCATGTCTGACTAATAGGCACTCGTTTGTGAAGGGCCATAACACTGTAGCCCATGGATCATGGTCTTGGTGTGTATTGAAAGTAAAAGACGAGGGCTGTTTTCTCCCTGGCTCCTTTGCAGACTGAGTCACCATGTCCTTGGGCAAGTTATTCCCTCCCTGTGTACTCGCTTTTAAAAACAGAGAGATCATAGCGTTCCTGACCTCCTTACCTCACTGGGCTGTTGTCAGCATTAGCAAGCAAGAGACCCATATTTTTAGAGGAGAAAGGAATAAAAACTGCTTAAGTTTTAAAATTGTTTCCCTCCCATAGATCTCTTTCACACACCTTAAAATTCCTAAGTGGGTCACGGTGCGCAAAAAGGGCCTCGAGTTCTCACAAAGCCAAGGTTAGAGTTCCCTTGGTGGGACAAATCTTTGGAGTTGTTTCAGTCTCCTTATGAAAAGGACAAAGATCAGTGACATTTATTTATGTGGGGGCCTTGTTACAGAAAGTAAGTTTGCAAACAAAGTAAAAATCATAGGATGAACTAATCAGAAAAAAATGATTACACTAGAGTGACGATAACACTGAACTGAGAGTTGGGGAAATCAGTCTAGATTCTAGATCTTGTCTTCCAGCCTACTTAAGTCTCAGCCTCTCTAAGCCTCAGTTTATTAATCTGAGAAATGCGAGCAGATGGTAATAGTTATTGGGTCTAGAGTACTAAACTGACCAAGATCCAAATGAAATAGTATCTGTTAATATTCCTTAAAATCATAAAACACTGTGCAAACACTGGGTTTTGTTGCTACTGCTGAACCAACGAGCCTGTCTCTCTGGTCACCATGGCATCACCTCATCGGCTTCAAGGACAGTGGTTATACCAGTTTTCTTGGGCATGAAAATAGTGCTAGCATGTTCCACATAATTAGAGCTCCCACCCAGCCATTTTTCACTTTGACAGGGGACAAAAAAAAAGGGAAGGGCTGTGTTCCATGGTTAGGCCAGCCTTTGATTCGGATGTGAAATGAGAGCTTTGAAGCAGGGGTGATGGGTCTGTGCTGACTAGGGAAGTGAATTGTCTCCTTCCAAGGAGACTGAAGCTTCCCCTACTCCAGGGTGTGTCCAGAGATGCAAGCAGACGTTCAGTCTTCCATATAATACAGTTTGGAGTGCTGCCAACCTTGTCAAGGGCTGAGGGAAGGTTTGTGGAAGAGACTTCCAACATTTTCAAATGTTGGATGGCAAGAGAGCATGTTTTCGAGATGGCATCTCAGGTCTCATGCAACCCTGAGTCTCGGGCTGTGAGTCAGCAAACTAGGAACCATTGAGGACTCACGTACAGTCTCCTTGACTCCCTTTGCCCCCTGTTTGAGACCCAACCATCTGAGTCATCTCAGAAAATAACCTGTATTTTCAACTCCCCAGAGTTTGTCAGCCTTCCGTAGCCACTCCAGACCATCCTTATAATTCTTTGTTTCTCTCTAGACCATTCCTCCCAACTGTGCACTTTATGATCTCTTTTTTTTAATTTAATTTTTATTTTCTGTTGGAGTATAGTTGATTTACAATGTTGTGTTAGTTCAGGTGTACAGCTAAGTGATTTAGTTATACATATACATATATCTATTCTTTTTTCAGATTCTTTTCCCATTGAGGTTATTACAGAATATTGAGTAGAGTTCGCTGTGCTACTGATCAGTTTCATATGTCATTGTCTGT